>NW_017677138.1:0-33848 GCF_001879085.1 Nicotiana attenuata
TTTTGCCAACATAGGGATCCAATCCCTAGTTGAGATTTTAGACATAGGGCCTCCATTCCCTAGTCGCCTTTTGGGTGAATACTTGACGGGTTCTAAAACCTAAGGCAAAGCTGTTATGTTTGGGATCGCGATATAGCCAATAAGAAGAGCCCAAGTCAAATAGTGAAGATTCAATGTTAAACCAGCTATCATCGAGGGTCAGCCTCGTAGTGGAGCAGATCACGAAAGACAATCTGAAGATATGCTCACCTGCTGATACTAACTCAACTCCCTCAATATAGTAAGTAAAATAGTGAAAATAATGTAATACTGTATATATAGACTCTCTGCTCTCTTAGCTGGAAGAAGACAATACTCAATTGAATATAAAGTCCCGATAAGGGAGAATACTATAACTTATTAGATTAGGATAATAAATTCGGGAGTATGAACTTCTCTTTATGCCTCGTTATCAAACTCATGTAATTACGGGATCATGCCAAAATGAAGGAAGGGCTTAGCCTTAATATACCTGAGCCGATTCTCTTGACAATCCCTTTAACACACGTCAATTGCGACAAATCAAGTAACAGCGGATCGAAGTAGGGGAAAATCCATATGATATTCTTGAGAAAGATTGCACTGTACTCCCTTAGAATCGCAAAATTCCGTTGCTATTACCTTATGAAATCTCGTATGAATTTTTGTAGCAAATTCCGCATGATCACTTTGTGAATTTGATCATGATCTTTTACGATCTTTGAAGCTCCATCCGTAAATTGTAGTCATAGCCTTTTCATTTTGTAGTCATAAGGCCTAATAACATCTTTTAATAAAAAATGAGACAATGTAGTTATTATTTTAAATGTTGCCACCTCCCAAAGTGACTTAAAGAGTCATCAAATAGACATATATTGCTGCCACGTTTGTGTCTTGATTAAGCTTATCCAATAACTTAGTTAAGCTAATCCACAAATTTCTTAATTAACTTGTTAATCCCCCATTAACGAATAATAATTACCCAATTATTCACATAATTAAGAATTATCTCAAATTACTTAAAATACTATTCACTTTTAACACACTTTGTACACCTTACTATTATGGTCATCTGGTACCTTGTATGACACTAATCCATAAATACGTGGTATTATACCTCGACCGTATTTTTTTCTCAAAATGCCAAACTTCAACGAAAACTCATTTCCTTCGATTCGCTTACCCTCTCACCTTCACGAATTTACTTATCACTTGTTTGAAATAGCATAATACTTATAATTCCAAAATAATATCATTCCCGAACTTACGTCGATTAACTTACGACAAAACTTTAACGTACAAAAATGCAGGATGTAACATCTCATTTTCAAGCTTTCACCAATTTATTTATGGCGTACTTTCGCGTACAAAAAATATGGGATGTAACATTATTCCCCCCTTTGGAACATTCGTCCTCGAATATTGACTGATGCACTTATCATTCTCATAACCCATAACTCTTGCGAATACTGTAATACTCCTCTTTCCATCTAGGCAACTGTTTTGTGAATGAATCCCAAAGGCCAGGGCATTCCCCCCTTTAGGCCTCTTTCTCACACCACGACTCGTGGTCGGAATCCTTCCAATCTTGTAACTGTTGCTACCTTTTATCATCCAGCCTGTACGACTCTGACTTTGTAAGTGCGCCTATACGACTCCTCTCTCCTTCTTCCTCCAGCTTTTAGCCAATCTCTAGACCTCACTTTGTAAACATATACAGAGCTCAATAAGATGTTCCTCTGGGCATCTATACTGAAGTTCTTCGCTCGGTACTTTGTCGAACTTACGAATATTGTTATATCTTATTTCATAGACCTTGTTATTCATCCGTATGACTT
This sequence comes from Nicotiana attenuata, assembly GCF_001879085.1. Taxonomy (NCBI): domain Eukaryota; kingdom Viridiplantae; phylum Streptophyta; class Magnoliopsida; order Solanales; family Solanaceae; genus Nicotiana; species Nicotiana attenuata. Next base: position 1,857 of record NW_017677138.1, read on the forward strand.
TACTGCATCTAGGTAGGTCATACTATACCATAACTCTTACCTTGGTTTTATTATTATCGAGGTCTGCTACCCAATTCTAGGTTACTCTCTCGCTTCTTATCATAGATGTATAAATCCAAGTCCTTCAATGCTTCCTTATTATTTTTCATCTAAAGGATGGAATCCTTATCTCCTCTCATACGTTGGAACTTTATCCATCTATTGTTGATTCACCTTAACGTTGATCCATAATCTACCACTGATAACTTGACCTCTTATGTAACACTACCGCTAGGGCTCACATTGCATCATGGAACATTTGAAGTGATTTTCCTGATCCACTTGGGGGCGATACGATACTATACTTCCATAACCGTTTGTCATAATATCCCAATGTGGTTTACCTTACGTGAGTATTTTAATCCTGTACAATTCTTGACATCATTACTCAATCGAAGGCCCAAACATCATGCTTTATCTATCACAATTACACCCTCATTCTACTATCAGGGCATCATTTCATCTCTTCTAAATGCTACTAGTTTTAGACTCATTTGAGTTCATTCAGGCTATACCGAGCTTTCTACAACTTAGAGAAACCATCAGTTCTCTTGTTTTCATGGGCTTAATCCTGAGGACTTTTCTATTCTCATCACCTTCTCACTTGCCCTTTCTTATCCTTACTCCCGTCTTCCTAAAACCTTGTCACTTTACCATACTTTAGCTTGCGACCTATACATATCTATTTATACTACTCGCAACCTTCCTTCAACTTGCTTGCACCTCAGATTTCCTTGTGTTATTTTAGAACATCAAGCGAGACATAAACCATAGGCTGGAAGATATGCCACTGTCGACGCCGCTATCGATACTGAATCCCAACGCTTCTACCCTTCTATCCGAAGTATGGACTATTCCCAACCTTCTGTATCTGAGTATCTCGTACGTTGTTCACTTTTAACTTACTTACCTTAAAATCTCACATCAAATCTTCTATCTCTTTCATGACCTCCTTCCCACATGGGTATAATTCATATTCACAACTTGAAGCTCTATTATAATACTTACACCTCTAGTGTATACACAATCCGGTGAGAGTTTTATATTGACTTCTTATAAGGCTGGTACTTCTTCTAACTGGCTTCTTTGTAGAGCCATTATAGAATATGGTTGTTGTATTATCTCTCTTGCACCTCTGATATTAAGAGTGATTCTGCCATGTTCTCGCGCACAATTTCTATGATTTTCTAGGTCCAATAATCAGACTCCTGATTTACTTCGTTGTTATAACTCTTTAGTTTCCTCTTCCTTTTGATCAGCCTTTATCTAGGCTTAAGCTATCTTCCGATCTGTGTCTTACGGTATTACTCATTACTTTAGCTTTACATGGACGCTATGGAATATCCATGATACAATCTTCTAAAAATTCAATCCTTTGTCTATGACCTGAGCTTAATTCTTTCTTTTAACTTATATCGGAATCTTCTACGGCTGTATGATTGTCAACATATATGCTGCGTGGATAATACTCCGAACTCTTAAGTGCGTTCATAACGTAACTAACTCTGGATCATTAATCAAATAATTCTTTTCGTTCCTTCTCGGCTTTCTTTAAATGTTAGCAATTACATTTCCTGGTGTTCCTGCCCCCCTTGTTGCGTGCATACTTAGCTTACCTTAGTGCCCACACATATTGGAATTTCATACAACTCATATGATCTTGAATATCAATTCTGATTTTACTCCCCATTCATTAGCCACGGTAGGTGCCACTTTCTTATGGAGTGCATGCAATGTTGTTTTGAGACTGTTGTTATAAGACCATTTCCTCTTTAGGTCACTAAGTTTAGGTTGAAGCCTTCTTCCTTATTTTCCTTAGCTAATATTTCATTGTAGTACTTAGGGAGGACCCTCTGACTCTTGTAAAGTTGTGAGCTTATTACTTTGTATACTCGACGGACCTTTTGATGTCCTTCCTTGCCTATACTTATCCGTAGTTACTTACCTCCATTCCCTTGTGCTTGTAGGGTTGCTTTTGAACTGATATTTTGACTGTCTTCCCAGTGGCACTCTCATTTATTCCCGTAACATTCATACGGTACCTTTAACTACCCCAACTCTTATCTGAATATATCTCAAGTATTACAATGACATTACTACGAGGCTGAATTCACTATATTGGGTTCTACTATGTTTATCTTGCACGATCTGCTGATTCGTCTATAACCTCCTGTCTAGCCATAACTAGGCTCTTCCTGAATCAACTGCTAACTGCTCGTTGGCCCACTCTCATATCAATATTTCGCATAATCTTTCTTGGGTTATTTACTTTGTCTAACTTACCTCTCGCACTGGCTCCTTATTTATCAATAACATTCTGGGCAGGAACCTTTACTTCCTTCCCTTGACGTCGTGCTTGCATAATATTCTGGAATCGTTTGGATAAGTACAAATCTTATTTTTTTTTTCATTTTGATCGCATTCTTCCTTTACCATTCCATAGTCACTAGAACCAGTTAATTCTGACTTGATGCCACATCACTCCATATTCCCCCCTTTAGGGGAGTACTAAGAGTTGGAGCCACGAGGATCTACCTATAGATGTTTTACCTCTTCATCTTTGGCGTCTTTTCACATCATTGATGACCCTTGTCACGCCCCCTTTTTCTCGCGAAATTGGGTTTATGACATTTGGGAAGAGAACTCGTTCCCTTTTGGGAATTGCGTTTTGGATTGAAGAGTCGCCACCTAATGATTTAAGTGTATTAGGACACTAAGGAGGGTTTGAGTCAAGTAACCAGATATTGGGTAAGGGCTTGAAATTATTCCAAGGGGAAGGTGTTAGGCACCCCTCGGAATCCACTAGTGTGGTTCCCGGCCAAGCTACTGTTGTGACTTAAATGCAAAATAACACATAGGCAAGTAAGAGTTACAAATTGGAGGGGGTTTTCATGTAATGGTCACAAATAAACAAATTTAGAAAGAACGAGAGGGATATTGATTTTCCTTAGAGAAATAGTTTAAATTTTTGAAAAATAAGCAAAGAATCGAAGGAATAAAGGGAGGGGGGGGGGTCCTAGGTTTACAAATAATATGGATCACCCCACACAACACCCGGTAATCACTCCTCAGTGAGGGGCTACACGTGATGTTATCGCATGGTCATCATATCCATATCTACCCTTTCCCACCCCGTTAAGGTATTAAAACGCGGAATGGTCTCGTTTACTTATTGCATGCTATTACCCGCCCCAATCCTATCAGTCCCGGAGGTACTTGGGACTACTAATCCTAAAGGGAGGAGATGTTGGGCTTATTTGTGGTTTCAAAAGGTAAAAATACTAAGGCGACAAACAAAACACATATAGCAAGTTTGGGGAAGCATATAAACAAATAAAAAGGCTCAGATAGACCTCCTTTAAGCCAAAGAAAGCACATAGTTTAGCATGTCTTACACGTACTGTTTAAGGTCTAATTAAACTTAAAAGGTTTGAGGTAGACTGATTTATTACATAGTTCAGATAAGAAGCCCGAATCAGGTCTGCCTGCTGGTTGTACTTAATAAAATCTGATTCAGTTTATAAAATTTTCCCTATGGTTTGCCTAAGTGTTGGACGAAGATCCTATAGGCATGATATCTACTGATTTCAGAAACAATGAATTAAACTAAATACGTACTGATTTAAGAAAGAGTTGTCAGTTATTAAAGAAAGGCGAGTTTTTTAAAAGATCACAAGTTCAGCAGCTGGTAATACATTATTACTGGTTTTAGACTTATAAACGAGTGAGGCGATTCAGATTTGATTAACTCCTATAGGCATGCTTTCTATGCGTTTGTCGACTGTAGAACACATTTATAGACATAGTAAAAATGCAGAAACCCTATAGGCATGACATCTAAATGCTGGATTTTATATGAACATGACATCTGATTGCATTTGGTTATTAAGACCTATAAACATGTTTGCCTAGTGAGAAGTGGATATGCAAGAAACAGAAAGGAGGCATATTTTCTACATGCATGTGCATCCTATAGACATGGTATCTCTATATGAGAATGCAGAAATCCTATAGACATGTTATCTACATATAAGGATGCTGAAATTAGAAATTCCTATAGGCAGGTTATCTACATGTGAGAATGCTGAAATTAGAAATCCTATAGACATATTATCTACATGTGGGAATGCAGAAATCCTATAGACATGGTATCTATATATGAGAGTGCAGAAATCAGAAATTCCTATAGGCAGGTTATCTACCCCTTTTCGCATGCATGGTTACCCTTCCCTTTTCACTAGCCATCCCTAAGAGTTTTATTACAAAGTTATTACAGCCCAAAAAAAGTAGAGTAAAGAAAAATACATCAGAAATTAAAAGCACAACCAAGGAGAGCCTGATTCAGACTTCCTGTCTGAAGTATGAAGTAAACACACTCCAAGAGGTCACATTTCAAAGCCTTTCTCTCATTTGGGGTGTGTCAAAGTTCCCTAAGAGCCCCACATGAACTTCGGGCAGTGCTTACACCCCGAATATATTACCAGATTAAGACATAGTGCAGTATGGATAGGCCAGCCCTCAAGTGTCCAAGTTCAGAAGGAACTCAAGGTCCCAAGGCAAGGCTCACAAGAGGGGGGCAGAACTTAGGAACTAAAAGAGAGTGTGCAAGTGCAGAAGTGGAATTCTGAAAGGCGAAAGGAAGAGGGAAGAAATTCACATTAATACACATAGGGGATAGGGCATGGGGGAATTTGCAAGAGCAAAAGAAAAGCAGGCTGATGGGCACACCCAGCAATGGGATATGCTGGCACACCCTCCAGCCTGTTTATATGGAGGTTAAGACTCCATTGGTTCAAACTTAATTCATGGGCAACAACTCACATTGCCATGCCTTAAGTCACAACTCATAAACACATAGGGGTAATAGGGTAGGGGAGCAAGGATTCACAACAGAAACAGGCAGAAAGATGCGAGCATACTTAATTTAAATGTTGAACTCTACAGAAACAGTAAAGTAGACATGGATACAAAAGTTGTAAATAAACACATTGTGATGATGCTGAAGCTTAAATTAGGACATACCAGTTTCAGAAAAACAAATAGAGAAAATGCAATAGTCTTGTAAAAGCCACAGTGCAGACGAGAAGAGAGAGTAATATTATGTGTAAGTAAGAATTCAGAAGGATTGTGAAGTGTATATTGAAGGATTGTTAATCGTGCGTTTGTGAAAAAAGGGGCGTGCCTTTTGTAGTGTAAAAATCAGGCAGAAATAAGGTAAGAAAATAGTTGAAGAACTGATTGTCAATCAATTACACAAGACTCCCTTTAATTAAGGGATTCAGATTCAAACGGGTGAAAACCAATTAAGGAAAGAAATTGAATAAACACTTTGTGCACAACATGCAATTAAGGGCACATACATAAAAATGTTATTTATGGACAGGGTTTTGAAGTACACGGTTTGTACAAATAAGGTAAGGAAATCAATTAACAGCCAGTACATCACAAGGTCTGAGATTTTTATGAATGAACCGAGTCAAAAAGATGGGAAAGGTTTGCCTATTTAGAAGGGATTCTGAGTTAATCACAAGTTTGAAAACCACTTTAAAGGGAAGTTCCTCATATATAAGGAGCATACGAACATGTTAAGCATGAAAGAAAATTGTCATGTCATCAATAGAAAATCCAGTGTAGAAGAGTTTAGTAAAAATCTAGAATCATATGCAAACACGGATATCCAAACTCAAAGCTGGTTTGAAAGAGTTAGGGGTTCTAAAATAAAAACCCTAGTTCAAGCAAATCACGAAGCAAAGATGAGAGGGCAAGCAATTGAATCGAAAACTTGTTTAGGGGTTTCCGAAAAGAACTGAAACTTCTAGCATGCTTCTTTCAGCAATAGAATTCATGAGAAACATGATAGCAAAGTAACATGCAAACACAGTAGAATGGTTCAAAGCAAACAGAGTGAAAGAAACTAATTCGAAGCATAATGAGAAAAGACTGTTAAGAACAGTAGGAAAGCATGCTTAAGAGGATCTTTTAGAAGAAACTTAAACAAGGTTCAGTAGAAGGCAAATAGTAAAACATTAAGAACACAGTAAAAAAATATAGTAGGCGAAACATACCAGAACATGGTAGAAGAAAATACCAGAACATAGTAGAAAAGCATCCGAGAACACAGTAGAAGAACATACAAGAACGTGATAGAAGAAAAACATAGGAGCACAGTAGAAAAGCATACGAGACCATAATATAGGAAAACACAGTAAGAGAAGCATATAAGAAACATGGTAAAAGAGAATACAAGAACAACACAGAGGCAAATACACTCGAAAGAAAAGAAAGTCAGAAAACACTTGAACATTTTCAGAAAACCCTAGATCCGAAAAGAAAGGTTTTGAAAGTAATTTTTGAAAGAAAAGTTAGGGAAATTATTTGAAAGCTTAGGGAAAGCATAGATACACAACGGATCTAAAGAAATCGGAGAAAATCTCGAAGAGTTAGGGTTTCAGAAGAACCCTAGAGATGAGAAAGGCTTTGAAAGGTCACCGATCTGAGTCGGAGAGGTCAGAATCAGGCTTAAACAATCATGGTACGCCGGAGCAACGCCGGAGATGACCGTGGAACTCCGAATCGACAGAGGTATGGGTATGAACCTTCAAGGTCATGCCTTGAATCTTCAGAGATCATGTACGTAGGAGCCATAGGAGGCCGGTGTAGGACTCTCGTAGCCTTGGAGGCCATAGATTCCGGTGGATTTTAGGGCGGAGATGGTTTGAGAATATTCGAGAGAGTTTGAGAGACGGCAGGCTGGTGAAAATGATTAGGGTTAGGGGGGTTGGTAAATTAAAAAAGGAAAAAATAAAGCGTAGCCGTTGATCATTTTGATCAACGACCTGGATTAAAGTGTTTAAATAGCTTTCCCCTTTTTATTTATAAAAAATAGTAAAATAATTTCTGGAAACAAAATTAAAGGTACTAAATTGATTAATAATATGTAAATATTAAATAAAAAATACTGGAATCAATTTTGTAACTATAAACGCAATTAAATCTTAAAATAGGCTAATATTGCAATTATATGCAATTTAGCTATTTTGGTATAAATATGAGAATACAATAAGTGAATCAAAAAACGATAATTTGGGGAATAATTATTGGTTTTTTACTGGTAAAATAGGGCAATAAAATTGGTTTTAAAAAAAATCTTTAAAAATTAAAGAAAAATAGGAAAACTCTTGGACATACTTATATATGCATGCCTATGTTTATTTGAAAGGTATTTTGTATATAAAAATAAACAGGGAAAAATTGGGTATCAACAACCCTTACTCGCCTTGCGGCAATCCTTATGTACCAAGGATAACAAAATTCATTACTCGAGAGGGTGACACTTAGTGTAACTGGCACACATAGTCCTTTAAGCTTAACTTTGCTCACATTGCTTGCTTTAGGGAAGCGTCTTCCTGAATGACCTATTGACCTTTAAAGTTTATTCTTCTTTCGTTCATTCTATTATTGCCTAAACACAATCTTTGAAATTTTCATGGTGCCGACTATTATCAAATCACTCAATCCCTAATTCATGTTTAGTTCATCTTGTTCACCAGCCCATACTGACTTCTATTATTCTGGGTCTAACTTTTCCTTCTGGTAATCACGTTAGAGTCACGAACTTATTTCTCTAAATGAGGATATGACTTTATGGCCTATACTCTTTAGTTGTCTTAAGGCCTATCACCTCTCGTCTCTTCCTTCACCTGACTATGGACCCTATAATACCGTCATCTTTTTGATCTACCGTTTGTCATCCATGTATCACATCTTACTCCTAATGCTTCCTTATCTCTCTTCTCATTTCCCTGCCATTCTGCCTATCCCTTTCTTGTGAAAACTTCAACAGGACATTCATTTGCTTTTACCTCCCCTTGCTTCATTCATCGGCTCTTCGGGTTGCTCAATGTCCTCGCTCTACTAGGGACGGGAGCCATGCTTAGGTAATATTTATCCCTTCCAGGCTTTCAGTGCCTATCTTCTGAATTTGATCATCTAGTATTCACATCTAATTGTAATATTCTAGAGTGCGCCATCTGGGTGTCTCACAAGGAGATCTATTAGCACATTTGTAATATCTTTCGGAAATGTCAACTAACAGAAACAATCCATTCACTATTTTGGGTTACTCTAACCCAGCCGGATGCTGATGCCCCGTCTATTTCTTAAACTACACCTGTAGCCCCCATAGGGCATAACTGAATGGGCGTGGCCAGTTATACATACATCTGTTACAATTGAAGGTAACTCAAAATGCTTATATTTCTCTGCTTGAATTGTAAATACTGATAATCTTCATTAATTGGGTGCCTCGTACCCTTCTTTATCTTGCTTCTTTTACTTGTTCAAACTTGTACCTATCTTCTGAATCTCTCATTGTTTTTTCTTACCATAAGAGTGGATATGCATTCTTGCCTTAGGGATCCTTATCAAGAAGCTTACACATCTTAGTATACATATGATCTGCTGAATACCTCATATTTACCCATCATAAGCACGTTGCAAATTCGAGTCCCTCTGACTTAGCTCTTCCACAGCCACATGCAATCTCTTACCAAATGCCTTTTGGATGCATGTATCGTCTTATTACGAATAAAATAGAATTTAGGAAATTGAGTTCTTAGAACTGAGCTCTACCACACGATCTAGAGTAAGAAGAAAGAGTGACAGTCCTAAATGCCTTGCAGCCTCTTACTTATAAGTGTGGTGCACAACACATCCATAAACAAGACTCTACTAGACGCGTCTTGTAGACTCCCTAGGACAGAACTGCTCTGATACCACTTCTGTCATGCCCAGAACCTAGGGGGCGAGACCAGCACCCGGTGCCTCACCTATCCTTGCGTACCAACTTGCGACTAAGGGACTCTGAACATATAATGTCATACTTTGGACATGGGCCGCATTGCAAGACAATTTGCAAACGCTGACTAAACATCAATATAAAGCTGGCCCGACAAGCCCGTCATAACTACTACAGTTGGCAAACCAATCAAAATATACATACAAGGCCTACAAGCCCAACATACTGCACTAACTGACAGGATATGTCTACAAGCCTATACTGATGGATATATTGTGATCGGAACAGGGCCCCGACCTACTCATAACATATATACATATATACACAAGATGTACATAAAGCTCTAGACCCGGCAACTTCGAAGGGCATGGAGCTTACCGATCAAGCTGAACTCGGGCAACACCTAATGAGGAGGTCTACCCGTCTGTCTGTCTGTCTGAACCTGCACGCATGAAATGCAGTACCCCCAGAAAAGGAACGTCAGTACGAAATAATGTACCGGGTATGTAAGAAAATACACTGAAAGCTGAAACTGAACTGATAATAGAATAACTGAAAGTAAATAGGAGTCAAAGAATGAAGATATGCTCACCTGCTGATACTGACTCAACTCTCTCAATATAGTAAGTAAAATAGTTGTCCGGCCTTATAAGGCCCGGTATATATAACTGCTCTGCCGTAGTAGGCTCGCTCATAGGCACTCGGCCATACTAGGCTCTGTATCTCGGCCATGCTGGGCTCACTGATAGGCGCTCGGCCACAGTAGGCTCGGTATATAACTTACCATCTGATCGGAGGTTGCCCAGTAGGGGCCTGCCCATCGATTATAGCTCAATGGTAGTGAAAATAATGTAATACTGTATATATAGACTCTCTACTCTCTTGGCTGGAAGAAGACAATACTCAATTGAATATAAAGTCCCGATAAGGGAGAATACTCTAACTTATGAGACTAGGATAATGTATATAAATTCGGGAGTATGAACTTCTCTTTATGCCTCGTTATCAAACTCATGTAATTACGGGATCATGCCAAAATGAGGAAGGGCTTAGCCTTAACATACCTGAGTCGATTCTCTTGGTAATCCCTTTAACACACGTCAATTGCGACAAATCAAGTAACAGCGGATCGAAGTAGGGGGAAAATTCATATGATATTCTTGAGAAAGATTGCACCGTACTCCATGAGAATGGCAAAATCCCGTTGCTATTACCTTAAAGAAATCTCGTATGAATTTTTGTAGCAAATTCCGTATGATCACTTTGTGAATTTGATCATGATCTTTTACGATCTTTGAAGCTCCATCCGTAAATTGTAGTCATAGCCTTTTCATTTTGTAGTCATAAGGCCTAATAACATCTTTTAATAAAAAATGAGACAATGTAGTTATTATTTTAAATGTTGCCACCTCCCAAAGTGACTTAAGAGTCATCAAATAGACATATATTGCTGCCACGTTTGTGTCTTGATTAAGCTTATCCAATAACTTAGTTAAGCTAATCCACAAATTTCTTAATTAACTTGTTAATCACGAATAATTACCCAATTATTCACATAATTAAGAATTATCTCAAATTACTTAAAATACTATTCACTTTTAACACACTTTGTACACCTTACTATTATGGTCATCTGGTACCTTGTATGGCACTAATCCATAAATATGTGGTATTATACCTGAGCGTATTTATTTAACGTACAAAAATGCGGGACGTAACATCTCATTTTCGAGCTTTCACCAATTTATTTATGGCGTACTTTCACGTACAAAAAATATGGGGTGTAACAGATTCGTTTTCTAGTCTTGCAGATTCTTTTGTGAAAGCCCACGCCGGAGCCATTAAAGTTGCAACAAGGAAATCGGACCTCTTTAAGGTAAGACAGAAGGCCGCCGCCAAGGAAATGTGCAATCGATGAGGTAATACCAGTATCGTCGACGAGGTCCTCAGATAACAACAAGGTACGCAATTTCCTATATCTCTCGGGCCGATTGGCCAAATGGGCCGTCCAGATCAGCGGGTACGTTATTAAAATCGGGTTCATCGGGGGTGTGGACCCTCTTCATGGACGGCGCTTCGAACGTGAAGGGGTCCGGGCTAGGCATCGTTTTCAAGCCACCCACGAGTCCAAGTGCGACTCTCAACATGGAGAACGTTCGATGGACCGTTAGGAAGGACCAGGACACGGTTCACAAAGTCATCAGAGCAGGATACTATTTGGCCAATATAGAAAAAGATACTAAAGAATTTGTTCGAAAATGCGACAAATATCAGATTCAGAGAGGTGCAAAATTTTGGAAGCTCAAGCATTGCGGCCGCAAAGCATTTTGTGCGGACCGCAGTAGCCTCACTACGGCCGCAATCCATTTTATGCGGTCCGCGGAGAAGAGATTCAGAGAGCTGGGATTTTAGAAGCAGAAGCAGTGCATTTTCCGTGGCTATCAATCAGTAGTTGCAAACACTAATTCGTGCCTATTTGCTTGAGAAAGAGAGCTTGACTCAAGAGATTGATAGCCCCAATTAAAGGGTTAAATCTAGAGATAGTAATACCCGACTTGAGCCTACATTGCTTGTATAATTTCGACACCCAATTAGTCTTGAGAAAGTCAATTTGGGCAAAGTCACTCAAGCTACCGAGAGGTATAGAGTGAGTAGCGTCGTGCATTGGCTATATCGGGATCCCAAACATAACAACTTCGCCTTAGACTCTAAATTCACGTCAAGTATTCACCTAGGGGGAAGTCACTTCCCTAGTGCCTCGTTCCCTAGTAGAAAACCTTTCAAGTACTTATTCTTAGTTTAGTTTAGCATCTCATTAGTATAAAAGTAGAAGTAATCAAAAGAACAATTATGATTGGAAGCGTAATTAAGAACCTTACGCATTGCTAGTTTAGATAGGAATCCAATTCCCAATTCTAGCTCCTTGTGGATTCGATCCCGACCTTTTCGGGTAAAAGCTGCATCGACCGCTCTCGCCACTCCATAGTGGTGCAGGGTTGGTCCCGATCACTTTTTGGTGCCATTGTCGGGGAGCTAACGGTTTTGGCTATCTATCTAAATAGTCTTGTGTATTGTTTTTCTTTCCTTCTGTGATACTAACTTGTGTGTGACGCCAATTCAGGTACAATATGGCGGCAAACAACAACAATGACCCTCTTGGAAACGTGGTTTCGGGGGAGGAGGTTGATGACATCGGTGAAGATGAGGTGCCTCTTGTGAGCACGTGATTTTTGCCTCACATGAATTACTCCTACAGAATTCCAAAGAATTAGATTTTTCTTTTAATTATTTGTTATTTTAGGAATTATTGTAGAATTTTTTCTGATTATTTGCATTTTTTGTGTGCATGTTTAATTTTTATTTAATTCATGAAAAATACAAAAATACATTGCATTTGCACTTAGGACTTAATTTTATATTTTAGATTAATTAGTAAATTAATTTGTTTGACAAAACTAGAAAAAAATCACAAAAATAACTCATTTTTGCATTTTTATTTTTAGCTTCGTATTTTGTAGTTTTCCTTTAATTTGGTAATTAATTAGTTGTTGTAAATATTATTTTGAGTAATTAATCTAATTTGGTAGGATAATTTGGTTTAGGAATCAATCTATGTTTTAATTTTAATTTTGAAAAGAAAAAGAATTTTTGAAAATTGAAAGAAAAGAAAAAGGAATTGAAAAAGGTTGATTTTGGGCTCTTCTTAATTAAATCTCCCCCAGCCCAATTAAACTCCCCATTACCCGTTCAAAACCGGCCCAGACCCACGTTATACCCGGTCGAGACCCCATCAGTAACCAAAACGATCCCATTTCGATGTCCTCAATCAGGACTATCGATCTCACTTGATCGAAAGGTCCGGAACCGAGGCCCCTTTTAATATATAATTGTCCGAATCCTTGCCTCTCACTTCACCCTCATCAGAGAACACCTAAACCCTAGCGCCGCCCTTGAATTCTTCACTCGCCGGCCGGCGGCGCCACCTCCAATCTGCCCCAAATTCACACCCCAAAACCCCCATGGCCTCCTCTTTCCCAATCCCCAACCAATTTCCCTCGAATCTTTCTAGAACCCCTCGAATTTCAAATCTGAGTTTGAAGCCCTAAAAGCCCAAAATCAATTTCTTTTGAATCTGTGCATGCAAGGATTTATCCCTGAGCTTCCTAAGTTTCTCAAGGTCAATTTAACACAAAGCAATGATATTCGCTTGTTCTTGACCAAGAACAAGCGATTAGCATTATTTTTTGTTAAATCAAGATATCCAGTGCTATTTCGAGGTTAATCGGTAAGTTTTCTTCATATTTTTTTTTGTGTTGTTTCATCCTCCTACTCCTCTTCTTTTCTTCTCCGTTTCTTTGAGTGGTTTGTTTTCTGACTAGAAATTGTGAAAAGTTTCAAACCTAGGTTTTTCTTTTTAGATTAATTTTGTGTTCGTATTTGTTCCGTTGGCTTTTCAGTTTTGCCTTTCAAGTTAAATGATGTTCTCTGATTTTTAGATTGTTCACTCGCCCTGCTTATTTGTTATTTATGACATTTAAGTTCTGATTTTTCTAGTCGTATAATTAGCTTAAGTTAGATTCTGTTGATTTGGTAATATAGTTTAATTATAGCTCATTAGTTAGCTTAAAAAGGAAAATTAATCATTTAGCTAGAATTTTAGTTTTGAAATCTTTCAAGTAATTATTTTCTTTGTTTCTCATTGATTCATCAAAATTAGCTTCTGATTTGGTTTGGACATTGGGCCAATTCTGACCCATTTGCAAGAGCAGCCCGTTCATTTGGGTTTAATTTGTTGGGTCAACTTGACCCATGTGGTAGGCTGGGGTAAAAACAGGGGGTTTAAGGGTTAGTTTAGGGATTTTAGGTTGGGGAATCTTTAGTAACTGATTTAGGAAGCTGCCTAGAAGGTGGGTTTGGGGCTGCTTTCAAAACAGATTTTAAAATTAGGGACATAGGAGCAATAATAAAAATTCAAAAAGGATGAAAGGGCAATAACTTGACTCATTTTTGCTGCTCTAAAAATTCTCTATAAAATGCTAATTGCTTCATTCTGAAGAGGAGAATTCAGAGACTAAAAATACTGAAAAAATTAAAAACGGCTGAGCCTCTTTAAAAACTCAAAAATACTGATTGGCTGGAGGTTTTCTGGACTTTAGGTTCTTTGATTCTTTTTGGTTGATTAGAGTTTCTAAAGGTTTCCAAGTCGTGCATCTGGGTTTAGAAGATTTTAAGCTGATTTGAAAGCTTGGTTTTGAGTTGGTGGTTTATTACTGTTACATTGCTGATTGGCCTGCTGCTGTTGCTACTCCCTCACTCTCCTTGCTTTTCTTTTGGCTTTTCCAGGTACTTTTTTCTGGAACTATGGACATCACTTGAATGTAATGTGGAATTTGGAATTAGAAATGTGATAAAACCAGTGTTGTTTTGTGGCTGAATTTCATCTCTTCTTCTTTCAATCTCGTTTATGGCTGTAATATTGAGTTTAGAGGTATTTTGATTAGTCTATTGATCATGAGTGTGATGTCTTAGCATTAGATTGAAGTTTTAAGTTGTATGATTCTTTGCTTAGTTGTCAGCTTGTTTGAAACTGGCTATAGGTGAAGAGAAATGCCCTGTGTGTTTGCAGTAACAGTCTAGGCCAGTGTTGAATCGTTTGTTTGTGTTTTAATGTTATTTTGTTGGACTTGATGTTTAAAATCATGGCTGTGCAATGCCAATCTCACCAGGTTCTGTTGATATGGTATGTTATAAAGGTTTAATCAAGATTTTGATTTTCAAATCATTTGTGCTTAAGTTTAGTTTGGGCTAAAAGTTAAAGTAGGATGCTATATGGTTTGTGTCTGTATTTCATTAATACCGTTGAACTCAAATCATGGATTTCTTTTAGTTAGTTTGGGATTAAAATTAAAGTTGAGTGCTGAACCATTTTTGGTGTTTGTATGTTATCAATACAATTGGACCCAAACAACACTTCCCTTACAATGTAATATGTTTTAGTAATGTCCTAGTCCTTTAGCCTGTAGCTGTATATTGCTGAAGTTCCTTTAGGCTTGGCTGATTTTTTCTGAGTTTAAATACACGTTGCTTTTCCTCTGAAGGGACTCGATCTTGAGTCCCAGATCTTCATCAGTTGGCCTTTCATCAGATTTGGGCTCTTTTTGGGCCCAATGTGTAATTTTGAATGCTGCGACCTGTTGGATCTAAGGCAGACCTGGCGCAAAAAATGCATGAAAGTTAAAATTCAGAAATTCAACTAGTGACTTGTGCTAAATAGTTAGAATTCAGAATTTAAAATGTTGGTTCAATTTCATGTTTCATGTAGCCTTAGTTGAGTTGTGCTTAAATGGTTTCGTACAAATTATTTGGTTCTAAGAATTGGGCCTAATGCTGGCCCAATTGGTGAAAGGACCCAATAACTTAGATTGTCCTTTGCCCGTCTTTTCTCTTGGGCGGGATTCAGCCCAGAAGCCCAATGTTCTTCTATAGTGGACGTTTGTGCAAACAATGGTTCCGAATTGTGTTTGTTCAAATTAATTAAGATCTTCTTAATTTGAGGTGTGCCATATTAGATAACACAAATAGCTTATGGACCTCATAATCTTAAATAAGAAGTCCTTTAAACAATTAGATTTGAGGCGTGCCATATTAAGTAAGATATAGTTTATGGTCCTTAAAAGCTTAGTTCGAGCTTCCTTTAAAATTGGAATCGAGGTGTGCCATGCCAAATAAAATCTCAAAACCCATGGCCCTCACTTAATCAATTTTAACTCTTTAGAAATCGAGGTGTGTCGTCTAGTTGAATTTTCATGGCCCTCGCAAACTTGAAAGTGCGTAGTTGCTTTAGGTGCGCTATTTTAAAAATTAATTTCCTAAACTCGGGTGTGTATTTCATGTGACCCAACTCAAATTCTCAACAACGTTAGATAAAATGTGCCGTGGACTGCGGGTGCATTACATGTGACGTGGTTCAAGACGTGTTTTAGATAACGTTGAATCTTCCTAAAATAATTTAAAGCAGCTAATAAGTTAAAATTGTACCATAGGTTAAAACATGTATTAAAATCAGATAATAGGCCAACTGTAATAGTTTAAGCGACCGTGCTAGAACCACGGAATCCGGGGGTGCCTAACACCTTCCCTCGGGTTAACAGAATTCCTTATTCAGAATTTCTGGTTCGCAGACTTCAAAAGGAAAGTCGAAATTTTCCTCGATTTGGGATTCAAAATAAACCGGTGACTTGGGACACCAAATAAACTATCCCAAGTGGCGACTCTGAAAAAATTAAATAAATAATCCCATTTCGAATAATGTCACTTTAATTGGAAAAACTCCCTTATATACCTTTCGGGGTGTGTAAAAAGGAGGTGTGACAGCTCTGGCGACTCTGCTGGGAAAAAGAACCCAGAATTTTGGTTCAGGGTTCAAGAATTCGAGCTTAGAATAACTGTTATACTTGGTTTTATTTATTATCTTATTTTTATATGTTTTAGCCTAATGTGCTAATTGCCGCTTTTTACCGCTTTGATATTGTTTGGACTGTATATAAATTGTTACGAAACCCTCTTCTCTCTGAGTCTTCTAAATCATCTGGGAAGTGCGCACTTCGTGTGACTTCTTTTCTGTTAAGGTCATATACCAATTTTAGAATGAGGTTCGGACAAGTTGCAAAGCCGGTGAAACTTCTGTATTCCCGGTACGCTGCCCCCCTCGATTCGAGCTGTCCGCTAGGGTAAGCCATATCTAGAACAATGCACCTACGTTTTTAAACCTAGAATAACATAGCCTCATGCCGGATCCCTAGTAGGAACGCTTGTTTGCATCACGTGCATTTGACTTTGGGGACTCAACACAGGGGTTGGGTCCGTCTAGGACAGGTGTACCCGAAATGAAAAGACCATCCTGATGCATTCTACTTGCTACTTGTGCATTTATTTGCTTCGGATTTGCATGTTGACCGGCTTATGAATAATAGGAGAAAAGTTGGAAAAAAGAAAAATTAATTGAAGGCTAGAGAGATAATTACCTGTTCGGAAAACCCGATGTCCAAAAAATACCGATACTCTGCCGAATTTTCAAAAAAAAAAAGAGAAGGTTTGTTTTTTTTTAAAAAAAAAAAAGAAGGAAAAATATTTAGTATTGTTTTTATTATGTCAAATCTGACCGAACTACGAGGGTCTGCTCACCGGATGTAGGCAAACCTCATCGGTTCCGACCCCAATTTTCAAAAAAATTCAAAAATATTTTCTTTCAGTTCTTTCTTTAGAAATCTTTCCTTAGAAAATTCAAAAAAAAAGAAGTTTTTTAAACTCGAAAATGGTTTCCTTCTTTCTAATGTCTTTCGTACGAAAAAAGAAAAAAATCAATAAAAATCAAAATCCAAAAATACGGGTTTCTTTCATTTTGAAGCATTTTTCCAAAAAAAAATCCAAAAAAATCAGAAACAAAAATTCAAAAAAATACTCCTTAGATGTCTTTCTTTCATAAATATCAAAAAAAAATTTGAAAAAATTGAAGTCCAACAATATTCTTGCTTTTCTTTAGAGGTACTATTGTAAATAAATAAAAGCTCAGAAATTCAAAATATTTTTCTTAAAAATATAAGTCCCTCTTTCGAAAATTAAGAGTTTACATCCAAAATCCAAATATATTTTCTTTCTTCCTTAGAAAAAGAGAAAACAAATAAAAAAATTCAAACAAAAAAAAATATTTTCTTTTTACTTTTGAAAGTCCCAAAGTTCCAATCAAAAGAAAAGGAATTTTTAGAAGTCTTTCTTTCAAAAATAAAATCAAAAATCAAAAAAAAAAAATTCCCTTTCTTCTTTAAAAGCAGTTTTTTAGAAAATTTCAAAAGAAAAAAAAAATCAAAAATATTTTTCTTTTGCCGTAAAGCTTTCATGGTTTGAGTTTTATAAAAAGTTAAAAAAAAGAGTTAGCTTATTTACTCTATTCTCGATCTTCTCGAACTACGCAAGATCTGATTCATGCGGGGTCATGATACATAGGCAATCCCCATCGGATTCGATCATAGCCATAAAATTAGTTGAGTTAAAAAATAAACTGAAAAAAGGAGTTGAGTGGATGCATGCAACCGTTCAAACACACGGTAGAAGCATTTAACTGTTAGGTGCATTGCATCCCAACGTGCGATTTTCTATATGTTAAATGTCTCAAAACTAACAAGGTTGTTGGTGTGAGCAAATTAGCCAGGTTCTGTTCAGGTGGTTGGTTTTGTTGGTATGCGGTGATGAATGCGCAACCTTGCTCGCAGCTACGACATTATACACAAAACCGAGCTCCACCTCCCAGAAATGCCCATCCTTACCAAGCTCCATGTAATCCCCAATCAAATGTTCCCCAGTACAATCCTCACCAAGAGAGCCTTTCAAAAGGAATCAGTTCACCCCTATTGGTGAATCATACTCGGGTTTGTTCCAAAAGCTAGTCAGGCGAGTTTTTCCTGCAGCCAGTGGCCCCAAAACGGCCAAACCCCGAGTCCCCTCACGCCGAGCTGATGCTGGATGTGAATACCACTGTGGAGCGGTGGAGCACAATACAGAGGACTTTTGGACCCTCAAAAGGGCAGTTGAAGATTTGATTGAAGCTGGAAGAATCATTTTTCGGGACGAAGAGGCTCCTAACATGATGAACAATCCTCTGCCTACTCACACCAATGGGCCAGTAGTCGGAATGACTTATGAAGATATGAAGTTTGATTCGGCACTGAAGGCCATTGAAGCCATTGCCGACACAGAAGAAAAGTCAAAAAAAATGGTTGCCAAGCGTGAAAGTTCCCTATCAGACAGGAGTCTCGATAGCCAATCTTGCTATCCTTTCTGCGTCCGGATTATTTCAGGGTGTGATCCGAATGTTTTACTTTATTGTCTTACTTTCTGATGTAAACCCTTCTATCTTCAAAAAATTAAAAAAAAAGAAAAAAATCAAAAAATCAAAAATAAAAAATCAAATGAAATTAATATTTCATTGTCGAGGAATGTCTCTTTTCTTAATCTTGCCATTTTTCTTTCTCATTCTCTTTTTAGTTCTGTTAAATGCAGATTTCAATAACATGACATGCTTGCGGACTTCATGCCCAGATCCTGAAAGTTGTTAGACCTCGAAATGATGAATCAAGGATTAGTCGCAATGAAGATAAAGTTTAAGGAAATAAAACAAAGATTTGGAACAACTGGAGGAAAATTGGTTCCCGGATTGGAAAGGTCCATACATTGCAAAAAGAGTACTGCCAAAAGAGTGCGTTGTACTTGGGATACATCGAAGGAAATGTCCCTGTAACAACTGTCAATGCAAATGCAACCAAAAGGTACTATTTTTGATCCTCCATATAGGATTAATATTCTCTGGTTGGGATGACGAAGGCTTTCATTCTCGCTACCCAAACACTATCAACCCTTTGCAAACCCTTTGAGCCGGTTCCCATTCTTTGATTACCCTCTTTAGAACTTGAAAGTGTTATTGAAAAAAAAAATTGATTGAAAGAAAAGAAAAAAAAAAGAAAAGAAAAAGAATTGAAAAGAGAAGGAAAAGAAAGATACAAAAAAAAAGGAGAGAAAGAAAAGGAAAAGGAAAATAAAGAGAACAAAACAAATGAAAAACAAAAAAAAAACCAAAGAAAACCAAAAATAAAGTTCCCTGAACTACGTTCGACTTGATTCCGAAAGGATACGTAGGCAGCCTTTCTCTGGAGTTCAGTCACACCAAAACAAAAATCCAATTTCCCCCAAAAGTGAAACTGGGGCAGGTGTTATAATGGTCCGGCGATGGTTTCGCCCGAAAGGTTCCAAAGTTGTAATTCAATCCAAATTCTTTTTACCCCAAACCTTGTTCAAGTCCTTCTGATCAATCGGCAAAGAGGTTCAAAATGGGAGGATAGAGTTATTTGGATCTGATGCAACAAAATGAGAGAAATAAAATGAGAGAGTCTTATTGGTGAAAACCCACACGGGCACCGTGAGGAAACGGTAAGTAGAGAAATTGAAATGAGAGAGTCTTGTTAGTGAAAACTCGCAAAGAGCACTATAAGGCGATGGTGAGTTAGAGAAATGAGAGAGGTCAGCTCGTGAAAACCCGCAAAGGGCGCTCCTGATCGAAAAGAAGATTCTCACAGCCATCGGCATCGACAGAGTCCTGGCAAGGTTTCTCGAATTTTGAAGCAAAGTTGTGATGAATTTCTGAGAGTCGGACGGTTTACACAGATCAGGCATCCAGTCCAAAAGGCATGTCATGTTCATTGAAGTCCGTATGTGCTCCAGATAAGTCCTTCTTTCCTCTCCCCGAAAGGTATACCTCTCGTTTTAATTCATTGTTCTGTCCACTATTTATTTTTCTTTGAATCCCTTTCGGTCTAACTCTATTCCAGAACTAAGGCAAAGAAAGGATGGCAAGATTGATTTACTGGGCTTTTGTTTGATACGAGCCAATATTCAAGAAGATACCCAGCCTCGGTAGGTGCATCAAGTCAACTTCGACTGGCCATGATGGCCGATGCTTTGAAATAAAAAAAAACTCCTGAAAATAAAGGAAATCAAAGTCAAATGCCCACAAAGGCAAACCAAAGTTGAAAAAGGTTAAGTCCCACGTGGCTAACCGTCTCGGCAAAAGTTGAAGAATCCAAGGTACCCCAAATGATTTGAAACTGAAGTTGGAAGAAAGAAGCCAGAAAAGAAAGGCCTACAAAGGCGAAATAAAGTTGGAAGAGGTTAAGTCCCACGCGAATAGCCGTTGCAGCAAAGTTTGAGGAGCCAAAAGTTCCCCAATGTTCCGAAGAAAAGAAAAGAAAACAAAAAAAATGAAATGAAAAAGAAAGAAAGAAAAAGAAAAAAAGAAAAGGAAGTCAGAAAGAAAAGGCCTACGAAGGCAAAATAAAGTCGAAAAGGTTAAGTTCCACCAAACCAATCGTCATGGCAAAGTCTGGAGAAAAAAAACCCAGAGGTTCTCAGGGCCTAAAATAAAATTGGTTCCCAGGAAACAAGCAGTTGCAATTGAGATCTTCATCAAAGAAGATGGGCCGAGATCAAGAGATTGAGACAATCAAAGCCACAAAACCAACCACCGTTTCAAACTAACAATTGTTCTTTGTTTGAAAACTTGAAACAGGTGCAATCCAAGGCAACAAAATTCCATGAAATAAGTAAAAATAGAGAAAACAAAACAAAATGAGAAAAAAAAAAGAGAAAAGAAGAAAATCCAAACAAAAATGGTAGTTTAGAATCCCCAATCTCAATCTTTTACGCTTTTCCAACATAGGGTATCCAACCCCTAGTTGAGATTTTTAGACATAGGGCCTCCATTCCCTAGTCGCCTTTTGCCAACATAGGGATCCAATCCCTAGTTGAGATTTTAGACATAGGGCCAACCTAGGGCTCCAATCCCTAGTTGAGATTTTTAGACATAGGGCCTCCATTCCCTAGTCGCCTTTTGCCAACATAGGGCTCCAATCCCTAGTTGAGATTTTAGACATAGGGCCTCCGTTCCCTAGTTTCCTTTTCCCAACATATGGCTCGAATCCCTAGTTGAGATTTTAGACATAGAGCCTCCATTCCCTAGTCGACTTTTTTATACCAACTTAGGGCTCCAATCCCTAGTTGAGATTTTAGACATAGGGCCTCCATTCCCTAGTCGTCTTTTTTGCCAACATAGGGCTCCAATCCCTAGTTGAGATTTTAGACATAAGGCCTCCATTCCCTAGTCGCCTTTTGACCAACATAGGGATACCAATCCCTAGTTGAGATTTTTAGACATAGGGCCTCCATTCCCTAGTCGCCTTTTGCCAACATAGGGCTCCAATCCCTAGTTGAGATTTTTAGACATAGGGCCTCCATTCCCTAGTCGCCTTTTGCCAACATAGGGCTCCAATCCCTAGTTGAGATTTTAGACATAGGGCCTCCATTCCCTAGTCGCCTTTTGCCAACATAGGGCTCCAATCCCTAGTTGAGATTTTTAGACATAGGGCCTCCATCCCCTAGTCGCCTTTTGCCGACATAGGGCTCCAATCCCTAGTTGAGATCTTTAGACATAGGGCCTCCATTCCCTAGTCGCCTTTTGCCAACATAGGGCTCCAATCCCTAGTTGAGATTTTTAGACATAGGGCCTCCATTCCCTAGTCGCCTTTTGCCAACATAGGGCTCCAATCCCTAGTTGAGATTTTTAGACATAGGGCCTCCATTCCCTAGTCGCCTTTTGCCAACATAGGGCTCCAATCCCTAGTTGAGATTTTTAGACATAGGGCCTCCGTTCCCTAGTCGCCTTTTGCCAAGATAGGGCTCCAATCCCTAGTTGAGATTTTAGACATAGGGCCTCCATTCCCTAGTCGCCTTTTGCCAACATAGGGCTCCAATCCCTAGTTGAGATTTTAGACATAGGGCCTCCATTCCCTAGTCGCCTTTTGCCAACATAGGGCTCCAATCCCTAGTTGAGATTTTTAGACATAGGGCCTCCATTCCCTAGTCGCCTTTTGCCAACATAGGGCTCCAATCCCAAGGTGAGATTTTAGACATAGGGCCTCCATTCCCTAGTCGCCTTTTGCCAACATAGGGCTCGATTCCCTAGTTGAGATTTTTAGACATAGGGCCTACATTCCCTAGTCGCCTTTTGCCAACATAGGGCTCCAATCCCTAGTTGATATTTTAGACATAGGGCCTCCATTCCCTAGTCGCCTTTTCCTCTTAAATACACACAATCCTTATTTTATCGCTTTAAAAAAAAATTTAGATCTTAGTTACAAATAACTCACGAAATTTTCCTAGTGAAAACTGGGGCAAAAAAATTTTGTTTGTTTGTTTGTTTTGGTGTCTGAGCAGGTTTGACCTCGAGGCACAAGGTTCAAGATGACCAAAAGAATGAGTCTCAATCCAAAATAAAGAAAGAAGAGAAAAGAACAAAAAGAAGGGAACTCAGAGTGCTGAAGCGGAGAAAGACGCGGACTGCCCATGATATGATTGAAATCACAGGCCTCGCATGTCCCGCCTAGATCCAAAGCTGAAGAGTGAACCAGTGGTCACAACTGACGAGCATCAAGATTCAGATCGAAGTCTGGAGCAAGAACCAGACAAGACTCAAGATCAAGCTTCAAGAGATTTATAGATGGGAATCTTGTAACTCGTAGTTGATAGGCTTAGCTAGTTTAGCTTTTTATTTTTCATTTTGGTATAATAAGGAGTTCAGTAAGCAGTAGCAGCAGCAGCAACAACAGTGAAATCACAGCTTCCCGGTAGTCCCAGCTACCAAAACTTCCAGAACTACACTGACCTGATTCCTTTTTAGCCAAGGATATGTAGGCAACCTTTGAAGCAAGGTTCGGTCAGGCTTTTTTCAAAAATGCTTCTCATGGAGTTTCAAACGGGCAAAATCCCTCATAATTGCTCATTTTATCTTTGCCCGAAAACTCTTCGTGTCTCCGAGCAAAGAGGGGCAGCTGTGAGCACGTGATTTTTGCCTCACATGAATTTCTCCTACAGAATTCCAAAGAATTAGATTTTTCTTTTAATTATTTGTTATTTTAGGAATTGTTGTAGAATTTTTCTGATTATTTGCATTTTTTGTGTGCATGTTTAATTTTTATTTAATTCATGAAAAATACAAAAATACATTGCATTTGCATTTAGGACTTAATTTTACATTTTAGATTAATTAGTAAATTAATTTGTTTGACAAAAATAGAAAAATATCACAAAAATAACTCATTTTTGCATTTTTATTTTTAGCTTCAAATTTTGTAGTTTTCCTTTAATTTGGTAATTAATTAGTTGTTGTAAATATTATTTTGAGTAATTAATCTAATTTGGTAGAATAATTTGGTTTAGGAATCAATCTATGTTTTAATTCTAATTTTGAAAAGAAAAAGAATTTTCGAAAATTGAAAGAAAAGAAAATAGAATTGAAAAAGGTTGATTTTGGCTCTTCTTATTAAATCTCCCCCAGCCCAATTAAACTCCCCATTACCCGTTCAAAACCGGCCCAGACCCACATTATACCTGGTCCAAACCCCATCAGTAACCAAAACGACCCCGTTTCGATGTCCTCAATCAGGACCGTCGATCTCACTTGATCGAATGGTACGGAACTGAGGCCCCTTTTAATATATAATTGTCTGAATATACCCCCCCCCCCCCTTTTCAGTTCTCCTTCTCTCTCACTTCACCCTCATCAGAGAACACCTAGACCCTAACGCCACCCTTGAATTCTCCACTCTCCGGCCGGCGGCCCACCTCCAATCCGCCCCAAATTCACACCCCAAAACTCCCATGGCCTCGTCTTTCCCAATCCCCAACCAATTTCCCTCGAATCTTTCCAGAACCCCTCGAATTTCAAATCTGAGTTCGAAGCCCTAAAAGCCCAAAATCAATTTCTTTTGAATCTGTGCATGCAAGGCTTAATCCCCAAGCTTCCTAAGTTTCTCAAGGTCGATTTAACACAAAGCAATGATATCCGCTTGTTCTTGACCAAGAACAAGCGGTTAGCATTGTTTTTGGTTAAATCAAGATATCCAGTGCTATTTCGAGGTTAATCGGCAAGTTTTCTTCATATTTTTTTTGTGTTGTTTCATTCTCCTACTCCTCTTCTTTTCTTCTCTGTTTCTTTGAGTGGTTTGTTTTCTGACTAGAAATTGTGAAAAGTTTCAAACCTAGGTTTTTCCTTTTAGATTAATTTTGTGTTCGTATTTGTTCTGTTGGCTTTTCAGTTTTGCCTTTCAAGTTAAATGCTGTTCTCTGATTTTTAGATTGTTCACTCGCCCTGCTTATTTGTTATTTATGACATTTAAGTTCTGATTTTTTTAGTCGTATAATTAGCTTAAGTTAGATTCTGTTGATTTGGTAATATAGTTTAATTATAGCTCATTAGTTAGCTTAAAAAGGGAAATCAGTCATTTAGCTAGAATTTTAGTTTTGAAATCTTTCAAGTAATTATTTTCTTTGTTTCTCATTGATTCATCAAAATTAGCTTCTGATATGGTTTGTACCTTGGGCCAATTCTGACCCATTTGCAAGAGCAGCCCGTTCATTTGGGTTTAATTTATTGGGTCAACTTGACCCATGTGGTAGGCTGGGGTAAAAACAGGGGGTTTAAGGGTTAGTTTAGGGATTTTAGGTTGGGGAATCTTTAGTAACTAATTTAGGAAGCTGCCTAGAAGGTGGGTTTGGGGCTTCTTTCAAAACAAATTTTAAAATTAGGGACATAGGAGCAAAAATAAAAATTCAAAAAGGACGAAAGGGCAATAACTTGACTCATTTCTGCTGCTCTAAAAATTCTCTATAAAATGCTAATTGCTTCATTCTGAAGAGGAGAATTTAGAGACTAAAAATACTGAAAAAATTGAAAATGACTGAGCCTCTTTAAAAACTCAAAAATACTGAAATTGGCTGGAGGTTTTCTGGACTTCAAGTTTTTTGATTCTTTTTGGTTGATTAGAGTTTCTAAAGGTTTCCAAGTCGTGCATCTGGGTTAAGAAGATTTTAAGCTGATTTGAAAGCTTGGTTTTGAGTTGCTGGTTTATTACTGTTACATTGCTGATTGGCCTGCTGCTGTTGCTACTCCCTCACTCTCCTTGCTTTTCTTTTGGCTTTTCCAGGTACTTTTTTCTGGAACTATGGACATCACTTGAATGTAATATAGAATTTGGAATTAGAAATGTAATAAAACCAGTGTTGTTTTGTGGCTGAATTTCATCTCTTCTTCTTTCAATCTCGTTTATGGCTGTAATATTGAGTTTAGAGGTATTTTGATTAGTCTATTGATCATGAGTGTGATGTCTTAGTATTAGATTGAAGTTTTAAGCTGTATGATTCTTTGCTTAGTTGTCAGCTTGTTTGAAACTGGCTATAGGTGAAGAGAAATGCCCTGTTGTGTTTGCAGTAACAGTCTAGACCAGTGTTGAATCGTTTGCTTGTGTTTGAATGTTATTTTGTTGGACTTGATGTTTAAAATCATGGCTGTCCAATGTCAATCTCACCAGGTTTTGTTGATATGGTATGTTATAAAGGTTTAATCAAGGTTTTGATTTTCATATCATTTGTGCTTAAGTTTAGTTTGGGCTAAAAGTTAAAGTAGAATGCTATATGGTTTGTGTTTGTATTTCATTAATACCATTGAACTCAAATCATGGATTTTTTTTAGTTAGTTTGGGATTAAAATTAAAGTTGAGTGTTGAACCATTTTTGGTGTTTGAATGTTATCAATACAATTGGACCCAAACAACACTTCCCTTAAAATGTAATATGTTTTAATAATGTCCTAGTCCTTTAGCCTGTAGCTGTATATTGCTGAAGTTCCTTTAGGCTTGGTTGATTTTTTCTGAGTTTAAATACACGTTGCTTTTCCTCTGAAGGGACTCGATCTTGAGTCCCAGATCTTCAGCAGTTGGCCTTTCATCAGATTTGGGCTCTTTTTGGGCCCAATGTTTAATTTTGAATGTTGCGACCTGTTGGGTCTAAGGCAGACCTGGCCCAAAAAATGCATGAAAGTTAAAATTCAGAAATTCAACTAGTGACTTGTGCTCAAATAGTTAGAATTCAGAATTTAAAATGTTGGTTCAGTTTCATGTTTCATGTAGCCTTAGTTGAGTTGTGCTTAAATGGTTTCGTACAAATTATTTGGTTCTAAGAATTGGGCCTAATGCTGGCCCAATTGGTGAAAGGACCCAATAACTTGGATTGTCCTTTACCCGTCTTTTCTCTTGGGCTGAATTCAGCCCAGAAGCCCAACTTTCTTCTACAGTGGACGTTTGTGCAAACATTGGTTCCGAATTGTGTTTGTTCAAATTAATTAAGATCTTCTTAATTTGAGGTGTGCCATATTAGATAACACAAATAGCTTATGGCCCTCATAATCTTAAATAAGAAGTCCTTTAAACAATTAGATTTGAGGCGTGCCATATTAAGTAAGATATAGTTTATGGCCCTCAAAAGCTTAGTTCGAGCTTCCTTTAAAATTGAAATCGAGGTGTGCCATGCCAAATAAAATTTCAAAACTCATGGCCCTCACTTAATTAATTTTAACCCTTTAGAAATCGAGGTGTGCCGTCTAGTTGAATTTTCATGGCCCTCGCAAACTTTAAAGTGCGTAGTTGCTTTAGGCGCGCTATTTTAAAAATTAATTTCCTAAACTCGGGCGTGCATTTCATGTGACCCAACTCCAATTCTCAACAACGTTAGATAAAATGTGTCGTGGACCGCAGGTGCATTTCATGTGACGTGGTTCAAGACGTGTTTTAGATAACGTTGAATCTTCCTAAAATAATTTAAAGCAGCTAATAAGTTAAAATTGTACCATAGATTAAAACATGTATTAAAATCAGATAATAGGCCAATTGTAATAGTTTCAGCGACCGCGCTAGAACCATGGAATCCGGGGGTGCCTAACACCTTCCCTCGGGTTAACAGAATTCCTTATTCAGAATTTCTGGTTCGCAGACTTCAAAAGGAAAGTCGAAATTTTCCTCGATTTGGGATTCAAAATAAACCGGTTACTTGGGACACCAAATAAACTATCCCAAGTGGCGACTCTGAAAAAATTAAATAAATAATCCCATTTCAAATAATGTCACTTTAATTGGAAAAACTCCCTTATATACCTTTCGGGGTGTGTAAAAAGGAGGTGTGACACCTCTTGTACCTCAAGGACAAAGGCGAGGTCGCAGGCCAATGCCAATAATAATGATCCAGACCCTCCCCCGCCACCTCCTAGAGTGGCTCCTGGAGTGCTTCCCAACCAACGATATGCTAGTGCAATTATCCCACCCCGGATCCGGGCGGGCAATTTTTAAATTACCAATGTGATGCTGACCTTGTTGGAGCAGCGAGGATATTTCACGGGTGCTCCCGATCAGAACGCTTACAAGCACCTTAAGGGTTTTGTTGATACATCTAGGGGAGCAAGCAAACGAACGTGTCAGAGGATGCCTTGCAGTTGAGACTTTTCCCTTTCTCTCTTCGAGGGAAGGCATTAGATTGGCTGGAGAGACTCCCAACCACTCCATCCATACATGGGATGAGTTGGAAGACAAATTCATTGCAAAATTTTTCTCGCCGGGGCACATGCCACCTTTGAGGGATGAAATCTTAGCTTTAAAACAAGAGCCCAACGAACCATTGCATGAAATTTGGGAGAGGTACCGGACTATGGTAAAGGAGTGTCCCTACAACGATATGATTGAGGCAATGATACAACAAACTTTCTATCGGGGCATTAACACCACTAACCAGTGCATAGTGTCGATGCCCCCTTTTTCTCGCGAAATCGGGTTTATGACATTTGGGAGGACAACTCGTTCCCTTTTGGGAATTGGGTTTGAATTGAAGAGTCGTCACCTAATGATTAAAGTGCATTAGTACACTAAGAAGAATTTTGATTCAGAAAACCAGAGATTGGGTAAGGGTTAGAAATTATCCCGATGGGAAGGTGTTAGGCACCCCTCGAGATCCACTAGTGTGGTTCCCGGCCTTACTATGATTGTGACTTTAAGTGCAAACAACAAGTAGACAAGTAAGAGTTTCAAATATGAGGGGGTTTTCACATAATTGTTGCAAGTAATTGAAGTTAAAGGAAGTTAAAGAAGCTGAAATTTGAGAAAAAAGCAGTTTTGAAATTCTGAATAAAATAAACAAGTAAAGGGAAGGGGGTCCTAGGTTTATAAATAATATGGATCACCCCACACAACACCCGGTAACCACTTATACACGTGGTGTTATCGTGTGGTCATCATATTCATATCTACCCTTTCCCACCCCGTTAAGGTATTAAAGCGCAGGATAGTCTCGTTACTTATTGCATGCTACTACCCGTTCCAATCCTATCGGTCCCGGAGGTATTGGACTACTAATCCTACAGGGAAGGGGTATGAGGCTTTATAGTTTCAAAGGACAAAATTCTAAGGCGACAATCAAAACACATATGTAGCAGATATGGGGAGAAGCACGTAACAGATAGAAAGGCTCAAACAAACTTCCTTAAAACCAAAGAGAAGCATATAGTTTAGCATGTCTTACACGTACTGATTAGGGTCTGATTAAACTTAAGAGTTGTGGCAGACTGATCAATTACATATTTCAGAAAAGAAATCCGAATCAGGCCTGCCTGCTAGTTGTAGCTAAAAATCTGATTCAGTTTACAAGTTTGTCCTAAGGCTTGCCTAAGCGTTAAACGAAACCTATAGGCATGATATCTATTAGTTTCAGAAAAGAATTATGTTGATTTAAGAAAAAGTTATCAGTTAACCAGGAAAGGCGAGTTTTGGTAAAAGAGCGTAAATTCTGCAAACGTTAAGCATTATCGTTACTGATTTTAGACCTATAAGCGAATGAACGATTCAGGTTTGGTTGATAGTTCCTATAGGCATGCTTTCTAGGCGTTATTGACTTTAAACACTTTTTACAGGCGTAGTAAGAGTGCAGAAATCCTATGGGCATGATATCTGAATGCTGTTAGTTTTCAATCCTATAAACAGGTTTGCCTAGTGACCAATGCATATGCAGGATCTAGATTTCTGGTTAACTTACAGACATGGTATCTACATGTGATAATGCAGAATTCCTTATAGACATGGTATCTATATGTGAGATGCAGAATTCCTTATAGACATGGTATCTATATGTGAGATGCAGAATTCCTTGTATACATGGTATCTACATGGATGCAGAAATGCAGAAAATCGTATGAGCAGGATATCTATGTGGATGCAGACGTGCAAAGCTGTAAGCAGGATACATGAATACAGAAGTGTAGTAATTCCCTATGAGCATGATATCTACCCCTTTGCATGCATGGTTAACCTTCCCTTTTCACTAATCACCCCAGAAGTTTATTACAAAATTATTACAGTCCAAAAATAAAATAAAGAAACTACATCAGAAAAATTAAAATTACAACCAAGGAGAGCCTGATCCAGACTTCCTGTCTGAAGCATGAAGTAAATCAACTCCAAAGATCGAGATCCAAAGCCTTTCTCTAATTTGGGATGTGTCAGAGTTCCCTAAGAGCCTCAAATGGACTCCGGGCAGTGCTCACACCCAAATACATTGCAGGATTGAGTCATAGTGCAGTGTGGAAGGGCCAGCCCTCAAGTGTCCAAGTTCAGAGGGAACTCAAGGTCCCAAGGCAAGGCTCACAGGAGGGGGGCAGAACTTAGAAGCTAAGAGTGAGTGTAAGTACAGAGAGGGAATTCTAAAAGGGGAAAAGGGAAGTGGCAAAGACAGGCTAGTGGGCATACCTAGCAATAGGAAATGCTGGCACAGCCCACCAGCCTGTTAGAACACATTGTTTTGGGAGTTAGGATCCCCAAAGGGATCAAGTCCAAACATGAACAATAACTTGCATGTTGCCATGTTCTAAACTACAACTCAAAGCACATAGAGGGAAACAGGGGTGCAGGGATTCACAGCAGAAATAGATGAAAGGAAATTAACATGCTAGTTGACATTTAACTCCATATAGACAGTAAAGTAGACATGGATGTAAAGGCTGTAAGTAAACACATTGGGATGATGCTGAAACCAAAACTAGAACATACCAGTCTCAAGGAAACAAGCAAAAGAAAGCAGTAGTCTTGTAAAGCCAAAGTGCAGACAAGAAGCAAGAATGCTCCACTCCAAGTATGAGTTTTGTGAGATTGTAAGTGTGAAGTCTGAAGTGTGTGTGTGTGTCGAAAGTGCAAAAGGGTCGTGCCCTTTTATAGTGTAGAAAGCAAGCAGAAATAGGTAAGAAAATAGTTTGATAATCAATTACACAAGGTTTTCCTTTAATTAAGGGATCTGATTTCAAACGGGTAAAACTAATTAAGGAAAAAGATTAATCAAACACTTTTCAAAGCAGTACAAGAGGGGTAAATACATAGAGGTTTATTTAAGGACAAGGTCTTGACAGTACACGGTTGTACAATTTAAGGAAAGGAAATCAATTGACAGCCAAGAAATCGTAAGTCGAAAATTTTGTATGAATGAACCAAGTCAGAAAGATGGAAAGATTTTAACTTAAGGAAAATCAGTAACAATCAATTAGACTTATTAAAAGGAATTCTGAATCAATCACAAGTTGGAAAACCCTTTTTTGAAGAAAGATTCATCACATATAAAGGCATACAGACACGTTAAAACATGAAGAAATTTGTCATGCCATTGTAAGGCTAGTGAAAACTCCAGAGAAGTCAGAATTACATGAAAACAAGGGAGTCCAAACTCAGTTTGTAGGCTCGGAGATTAGTCTGAAAGAGTCAAGGGTTCTCAAACAGAACCCTAGTGCAATCACATGACCAAACTCGGCGAAACCCCCAAATTCTAGGGTTTCCACCTCGTGTCAAATACAGAGATGAGGAGGCAACAGGCTCAGAGATTTCTTTTCAGAATATCATGAGAAGACAAGCAAATATAATAGAAAAATTCAAAGCAAACAGAGTGAAGGAACTAACTCAAAGCACAATGAGAGAACAACATGATAGTAGAAGAAACATATTTAAGAAAAACCTTTCAGAAGGGACATAAATAGGGTTCATTAGAAGAGAAAATAGTAATCACAGTAGAAGATATAGTAGAAGAACTTTACCAAGGTTCAGAAGAGAGAAATACTAAAACACCTAAGAACGCAGTAGAAAAAAACCTGTTTTAAGAAGGTCTTTTTAGAAACTCAACATGGTTCAGCGGAAGGCAAACAAAGAGACTTAAGAACTTAGTAAAAGAAATACAGTAGGAGAACACAAACACTGGAAAAGTATAGCAAAAGAGCATATAGGAAAACATAGTGAGATAAACATGTGAGCATGGTATAGAAACACAGTAGGAAAACAAAAAATATAGAAGCATAGAAGAACATGCGTGGTAAAAGGAAACATATGAAAGCAGTAGCAAACAAATACACACAAGGAAAAGGGGAAGAAAAGTTATAAGCATTTCAGAAAATCCTAAATCGAAAAGAAGTTATTTTAAAAGTAATTTTGAAAGAAAATTTGGGGAAATCGTTTAAAAACCCAAGTAGAGCATAGATACGTGATAGATTCTAAGAAAAATCGGAGAGAACCTCGAATAGTCAGGGTTTCAAAAGAACCCTAGAATGAGAAAGGCTTGGAAAAGGGCCGATTTGAGTCAGATAAGTCAGAACCAGGCTCAAAACACCATTGTACGCCGGAGCAAGGCCGGAGATGGCCGTAGAACCT
>NW_017677139.1:0-4029 GCF_001879085.1 Nicotiana attenuata
CAAAAATCACGTGCTCACAGCTACCCTTCTTTGCTCGAAGACACGAAGGGTTTTCGGGCAAAGATAAATGAGCACCATGAAGGATTTTTGCATGTTCAGTACTCCATGAGAAGCATTTTGAAAACCGTCTGACCGAACCTTGCTTCAAAGGTTGCCTACATATCCTTGGCTATAAAGGAATCATGTCAGTGTAGTTCTTGAATGTTTGGTAGCTGGGACTACCGGGAGCTGTAATTTCACTGCTGCTGCTGCTGCTGCTTGCTGACCTCCTTATTACATCAAAAGGAAAATCAAAAGCTAAGCTATCTAGGCTTATCAACTACGAGTTACAAGATTCCTATCTATAAATCTCTTGAAACTTGATCTTTGAGTCTTAGCTGATTTGGCTGTGGACTTCGATCTGAATCTTGATGCTCGCAAGTTGCAGGTGTTTACTTCTTCATGCAGCATTGGGTTAAAACGGGATCGGCGGAGCCTATGACTTTACTCAAATTTTGAGCAATCCGCACCTTTGTTTGCTTCAACATTTGAATTCATTTCTTTTTGTTCTTTTCTTCTTTTCTTGATTCTGGATTGAGGTTTATTCCATTGGTCATCTCACACCTTGTGTCTTGAGGTCGACCTGCTTAAGATACCAAAACAAACAAACGAATGAAATTTTCTGCCCCAGTTTTCACTAGGAAAATTTCGTGAGTTAGTTGTGACACATATCTAAGCGATCAAATCAGGATTGTGTAGGGAGATCCTCGGTTTATTGAGCCGGGATTTGGAAAGAAAAAGCTCCACGATTTTTGGCCGAGAGATCCTCGGTGCTTTGGCCGGGATTTGGAAAGAAAAAGCTCCACGGTTTTTTGGCCGGGAGATCCTCGGTTTTTGGCCAGAATTTGGAAAGAAAAAGCTCCACGGTTTTTTGGCCGGGAGATCCTCGGTTTATTGCCGGGACTATGAGCTATAAACAATCAACAAAACTAAAACTAACAGAAATTCTAACAATCGAAGTAAACTGTCAAGACTGGAAAACAATTCAAAATTAACTTTAAGAACAATTAGCAACATTAAAAGAAAATCTAATTTAATTAACTAGCTAATACAATTAAAACCTATACTAATAAGCACTGAATCAAAGCAACAATTCAACTAGAATCACAAAACAGGAACAAGACAACAACTAAATCAAAAGAAATCATGAGAACAGATTTAAACATGAACAAAAGTTTAAACCAACAGAATCAAAGATAAAGTAGAAATCGAACAAAATTTCAAACTAATCAGAAAACCAAGAAGGACATTTACATGTTTTAATCAGAAGATGAAAGATTAAGAAGGAACAGAAAGAAAAATAAACAAAAAAAGAACAAGAACTCACTGATTTTGGTCTTCATTTGGGCGGACCTCGAATTTGATTTTCAGTTAATGTTATATGTCTATTTTGTCAAAAATAGACATATAACATTAATTAAAAATCACTCGAATACTTGAAACTCCCAAAACAGGTTGGAATTTTTGAACCCTAGATCTAAAATTCATGGGGTTTCACTTGGATTTGAAGGGTTTTGGTTCGAGATTCGGGATGAGGAGGTCAAGGAGGCTATAGGGTGTGATTTTGGTTGGATTTGGAAGAGTTAGGGTTTTGGCCGGAATTTTGATTTAATATTCGAGGAGTTTGGTTGTGATTTGAGGGAAACTAAATCCGGATATGGAAAGAGGAGGTAGAGGAGTATCTATGGTGTAATTTTGGGGTTCATCGGAGAATCGCCACCGGCGGAGGCGATTTCCGGCCGCGGCGAGGCGGAGGACGGTGGAGAAGTGGAGGAGCGACGACCGGCGTTACAGGGGGAGGGATTGGTACGAGGATGATGGAACGGTCTCTAGGGTTAGGGAGTTATTTAGACACTTTTTATTTTAATTCAAGATTCAATCCAGGCCGTTAGATTTGAGGGGATGGACGGTCATGATCCATTGACACCAAAACGACGTCGTTTTGGGCGTCTCTGGACCGGATCAAGGGTTGGGTTGGACCGGACTGGGTGATAAAATTGGGCCTGGGTAGAGTTTAGTTGAACTGAGGGGTTTGGGCTTGGCTTTTTAGAGATTGGACAAGGTCCAAAAATCTGAAACAAAAGACCCTATTTAATTTCCTTTTCTTTTCAATTTTCCAATTTCTTTTAATCCCTTTTCTTTTATTTTACTTTTTTCTAATAATAGAACTAAAATTAAACCTAATAGATTAAGCTAATCTACCTAATTATATTAAGCTAGAATTAATAATCAAAACTATTAGTAAAATACCAATTTAAAGAAAACTAATAAAATTCAAAACTAAAGCTTAAAACCAAGCAACACATCAATTTTTGATTTTTGTATTTATGTAAAACCCTAATTACTAATTAAAAAATGTAAAATTAAGTCCTAAATGACAGTGCAATGCGTATTTTTGTATTTTTTAGATGAATTATGCTAATATTAAAAATGTACACATAAAAAATGCAAATAAACACGAAAATTATACAATTAATTCCTAAAAATCGAAATAATAAAGAAAAATCCTAATTCTAAGGAATTTTGTAGGAGTAGTTTAAACATGGCAAAAATCACGTGCTCACAGCTGCCCCTCTTTGCTCGAAGACACGAAGGGTTTTCTGGCAAAGATAAATGAGCACCATGAAGGATTTTTGCATGTTCAGTACTCCATGAGAAGCATTTTGAAAACCGTCTGACCGAACCCTGCTTCAAAAGTTGCCTACATATCCTTGGCTATAAAGGAATCAGGTCAGTGTAGTTCTGGAATGTTTGGTAGCTGGGACTACCGGGAGCTATAATTTCACTGTTGCTGCTGCTACTGCTTGCTGACCTCCTTATTACAACAAAAGGAAAATCAAAAGCTAAGCTATCTAGGCTTATCAACTACGAGTTATAAGATTCCTATCTATAAATCTCTTGAAACTTGATCTTTGAGTCTTAGCTGATTTGGCTGTGGACTTCGATCTGAATCTTGATGCTCGCAAGTTGCAGGTATTTACTTCTTCATGCAGCATTGGGTCAAAACGGGATCGGCGGAGCCTATGACTTTACTCAAATTTTGAGCAATCCGCACCTTTGTTTGCTTCAACATTTGAATTCATTTCTTTTTGTTCTTTTCTTGTTTTCTTGATTCTGGATTGAGGTTTATTCCATTGGTCATCTCACACCTTGTGTCTTGAGGTCGACCTGCTTAATATACCAAAACAAACAAACGAACGAAATTTTCTGCCCCAGTTTTCACTAGGAAAATTTCGTGAGTTAGTTGTGACACATATCTAAGCGATCAAATCAGGATTGTGTAGGGAGATCCTCGGTTTTTTGGACGGGATTTGGAAAGAAAAAGCTCCTCGATTTTTTGGCCGGGAGATCCTCGTTTTTTTGAGCCGGGATTTGGAAAGAAAAAGCTCCACGGTTTTTGGCCGGGAGATCCTCGGTTTTTTGCCGGGATTTGGAAAGAAAAGGCTCCACGGTTTTTTGGCCGGGATTTGGAAAGAAAAGGCTCCACGGTTTTTTGGCCGGGAGATCCTCGGTTTTTGGCCGGGATTTGGAAAGAAAAAGCTCCACGGTTTTTTGGCCGGGAGATCCTCGATTTTTTGGCCGGAATTTGGAAAGAAAAAGCTGCACGATTTTTTGGTCGGGAGATCCTCAGTTTTTTGGCCGGGATTATGAAAAAAAAAAAGCTCCGCGGTTTTTGGCCGGGAGTTGGAAAGAAAAGGCTCCACGGTTTTTTGGCCGAGAGTTGGAAAGAAAAAGGCTCCACGGTTTTTTGGCCGGGAGATCCTCGGTTTTTTGGCCGGGATATTTAAGGAATTGGATCCTATGCTACCATGATTTGTTTTCTTTTGGGATTTTCATTTTTATTTCTTTTTCTTTTTCTTTTCTTTTGTTTTCCTCTTTATATGCTTTCCTTTTTGTTTAGCAAAACACATGAAAGAAATTTGGGGAGGAAACTTCCTTTTGGTCGCTTTCTTGCTGCAAAGCTGTTTCAGCGCTTGCGCATTTCATTTC
>NW_017677139.1:6749-11750 GCF_001879085.1 Nicotiana attenuata
GCTTCCTCAGCACTCACAGGCTTCTTAGGCGGGAAACGCCTTCTGGTGGCATTGTTTACCTCCTCTACATTTGAATATTTCTCAACAAGGGGGTTTTTTAGCAGCTCACCCAAGATCTCTTTACCCTTGTACGTAACCACCGTCTGATGATAATGCCATGGTACCGCAGCAGGGTTCGTCATGGGCTTCTGTGGTACGCGTCCAATAACCACTGGCTCACTCAGCCGAGGTGGTTTGATTGTCCCCCGTACCACATAGGCTTGCTTGGGTACGTACATTTGCGTCCCCCTTTTCACTTCCAATTTCTTTGGAGGTTTCACAATCAGCTTCTTTTCTTGACGGCCTCGCGGGATATAGAGAATTCCATCCTTGGGGGGTATCGCTTCTGTTTTGGCTTCAGCTTTCTTTTCCGGCTCCGCCTTGGTGATTTTGCTCTTCTTTTCCCCTTTCTCTTGCTTCGGGGCCACCTCGGGCTTTCTTTCTGCATCGGCAATATCAATTATAGCTTATAAGGCTGGATCAAACTCTTTGTCTTCACAGATCATCCCGATCAACGGCCCGTTGTTGTGGGTTGGCAGTGGATTATTGGTCACATTTGGGATATCCTCATCCCTCGGTATTATTTTTCCTTGCTCTATTAAGTTTTCCACCGCTTGTTTCAGGGTCCAACAGTCATTTGTATGATGGCCTTCTGCCCCTGAATGGTATGCACACCTGACACCAGCTCTGTAGGCAGGCGATGCCGGGTTTTGTCTGTTCTGAGGGACCGGCTGCAGCAAATTCATTTGAACAAGCTTCGGGAACAAAACTGGAGTATGGTTCACCGATTGGTGTAAAGTTTGGTCTTCTGGGTGGTTCTCGAGGACGGAAGTTATTTTGTGGAGGATGGGGGTTATAGTAGTTTTGCTGAGGAGGCTGATTTCTTTGAAATGGAGCTTGGTTTCTATTGGCATGTGGCTGCGGCCGGCCGAAAGGTTAAGCATTCATGACCGTATAAGGTGGGGGAGCATGGGCCATATCAGGATGAAGATTGTAGTGCTGAGGGGTTCTTTCAGAGAACACTGGTCTCGGAGCCCGATATCTTCTTCCCCCTGATGCTACCATAACTGTTTCCTCTTTCATTTTTCCTTTGGCCATCCCTCCAGACCCGCCTTGGATGGCTTGGGAGGTTGCTCTGATGGCCGATTGACTCAGAATCCGGCCCGTTTTCAAGCCATTCTCCACCATTTCTCCGATCTTGATTGCCTCTGCAGAAGGTTTGCCCATGGCCGACATCATGTTCTGGAAATAATCCGCTTCCTGGGCCTGGAGAAAAATAGTGACCATTTCTACTTCATCCATGGGAGGTTTCACCCTCGATGCCTGTTCGCGCCACTTAATAGCATATTCTCTGAAGCTTTCCGAGGGCTTCTTCTTCAAATTTGCCAAGAAGTTCCTATCTGGTGCGATGTCGATGTTGTATTGAAATTGCCATACAAAATCTCTGGCGAGATCGTCCCAAATGTGCCATCGTGAGACATCTTGGTCCATATACCATTCTGAGGCAATGCCTACCAAACTTTCTCCAAAGTAAGCCATTAACAACTCCTCTTTTCCGCCAGCCCCGCGCAATTGGTTGCAATACTTTTTAAGGTGAGCAATGGGATCGCCATGCCCGTCATACTTCTCGAACTTCGGCGTTTTAAACCCCATGGCAGGTGCACGTGAGGGAACATGCACAGATCAGTATAGAAAACACTCTTCTGCCCACTCAAACCTTGCATGTTCTTCAAGCTCTGCTCAAGGCTCCTCATTCTCTTTGCCATCTCATCTTGTTCACGAGCTTTGGGAGTTTTATCTTGCCCTGGTGTGAGCTCAAATGGCGGTGGCTGAGGGTAAGTGTATGTGGGATATTGAGGAGGATCCACTGGAAAGACAGGGTTTTGAAAGGTGAAAGCTGAGTGATCAAAGGCGGGCCTTGGCAGTGAAGGTTGTGTTGTAGCAGAGCATGGTGGAGCAGTGAAGATGTTAGGAGCTGCTCCTGCTGGGAACACCTGGGGGCGGACCTCAGAAGGTGTTCCGACGAAGTGAGCGGTCATGGTAGGCTGTCCCAAAGGAGTATGAGGGTGGCTGATGGGGATATTGGAGGTACCCCCAGATCTAGGGAATAGTTCAGGAAATCCAGGGATGGCGCTTGGAGGCTCCCTTCCATTGGTCCAGGCGTCCCACATTTTCATGAGTCGGAGACGTAGTATCCGGTTCTCTTCAGCTGTGACAGACTCAGATGTCGGGATCCCCGAGATGGGGCTGTCCTCAGAGATGGGAACTGCGGGCAAAGTCATTTCTGTAGACATTTCCACGCTTCCTTTCGATCTGGTAAAGTATTGATGTGATGCCAGCTTACCACAACCAACCACCGTTTCTAAAAGCTAGGCTGGAATTGACAGCAACACACGGTTAGTTTGAGACAAGTAACAGATAGGTAATCGCACATTGGGGTATGATGCACCTATACAGTTAAGCGAATGTCTACATGTTTGCACCGGTTGCATGCGTCATCCCGACTTTTCTTTTTCTATTTTTTCTTCTTTTGATTTCTACTATCTATTTTTCTTACTTTTCTTTCTCTTTCTATTTTTCTCTCATTTTTCGTTTCCCTCTGTTTTTCATTTTCTGCTTTTCCCTTTTCTTTTGCCATGATTTTTCTCTCGATTCCTTATTTTCTCTTTTTGCGTTTCTTTTCCTCTCTTGTTTTTCTTTTATTTCCTTCCCTCGTATTTTTTAGGGTTACGGTCGAATCCTATGGAGATTGCCTACGTATCATGACCCCGCATGAATCAGACCAAGCGTAGTTCTTAGAAATAGGGTAAATAGACTAACTCTTTTTGGAATTTCGAAAGAAATGCTTTAAAAGAAAAAAAGGGAAACATTTATTTTTGATTTTTGATTTTGATTTGTTCTTTTGAATTTTGAAAGAAAGACTTCTAAACATTTTTTTTCTTTTTATTGGAACTTTGGGAACTTTTAGAAGTAAAAATATTTTAAAATATTTTCGGACTCAATTTTTCAAAATTTGTATTTTTCTTTATTTTTATTTACGAAAGAAAGACAGCTAAGGAGTATTTTAATGACTTATTCTGACCTAAAAGGAAAAAGTGGCTATTTTTGCAAACTTTTCTTTATCTAGAAAAACATGGACTTGTTTTGCAGATACGGCCTTTCAGCACTTCTGGGAGGAAGATTTTAAGGCTGTGTCAGCAAACCCTTTTAAAAATGACTCAAGGTGGCTGTTCTTGCAAAAGCAGCCTTCCGGCGCCCTTTTGGGGACATTCGGCTTATTTTAAAACAAAAATGGCATCACCCGACTTATTGTCGACAAAAATTAAAATTTTGTTATTTTTGGCTATTTTTGCAAAAGGGTGGTTGGACCCGATGAGGGTTGCCTACGTATCTCACATCCGGTGAGAATCAAACCAGCCTAGTTCGGGCAGATTTGGAATTGATTTGAACTTTGGGAATTTTAAAAGTAAAAAGAAAATACTTTTTGTTTGAGTTTTTCATTTGTTTTCTCTTTTTCTAAGGAAAAAAGAAAATATTTTTGGATTTTGGATGTAACCTCTTAATTTTCGAAAGAGGGACTTCTTTAAGAAAAATGTTTTGAATTTCTGAGCTTTTATTTACTTACAAAAGTACTTCTAGAGAAAAGCAAAAATATTTTGGACTTCAAAATTTTTTTTTCAAAATTTTTATTGACATTTACTAAAAAAAGACTTCTAAAAAAAAATAAAAGTATTTTTGGATTTTTGTTTCTGATTTTTTTGGATTTTCAAAATGAAGGAAACCCGTATATTTGGATTTTGATTTTTATTGATTTTTTTTTTCCGTATGAAAGACATCAAAAAGAAGGAAACCATTTTTGAGTTTAAAAACTCTTTTTTTTGAATTTTCTAAGGAAAGATTTCTAAAGAAATAACTAAAAGAAAATATTTTTGGATTTTTTGAAAATTGGGGTCGGAACCGATGAGGTTTGCCTACGTATCTCACATCCGGTGAGAATCAGACCCGCGTAGTTCGGTCAGATTTGCCAAAATCAAAAATGTATTTTTGAACAACAATTTTCTTCCTATTTTTCAAATATTTTTCTCTTTTTCTCTTTTTTCATTTTTCCAAATCCGGCAGCATTTCGGTACTATTTGGGCATTGGGGTTTTTTCAAAACAAATGGTCACCCTTACTTAATCCTAACACTGCTTATTTTACATAATTCACTCATTTAGACAAGCCGGTCAACATGCAAAGCCGAGCAAATAAATGCGCAAGTAGCACGTAAGATGCATCAGGATGGTCCATTATTTCAGGTCACCTATCCTAGACGGGCCCAACCCCTGTGTTGAGTCCCCTAAGTCAAATGCACATGATGCAAACAAGCGTCCTATTAGGGATCCGGCATGAGTTTTTTGTTCTTCTAGGTTTAAACCCTAGGTTTATTGGTCTAGACCTGGCTTACCCGAGCGGACAACTCGAGCCGAGGGGGAGGCAGCGTACCGGGGATACAGAAGCTCCGCCGGCTTTGCAACTTATCCAAACCTCGTTCTAAATTGGGAAAGACTCTAAACAGAAGAGAAGCTACACGAAGTGCACCCTTCTCCATGATATAGAAGACTCAGAAAGAGGAAGGGATTCGCGACAGTTTATATACAATTTCAACAAATATCAAAGCGGTAAAACATTTAGCACATATAGCATGGAACATATAGAAAAATCAGATAAAGCCAAATATAACAATTGCACTAAGCTCGAATTCTTGAACCCTGAATCGAAGTTCGGGGTTCGTCTCCCCAGCAGAGTCGCCAGAGCTGTCACACCTCCTTTTTTACACACCTACCCCGAAGGATAAATGTATAAGGGAGTTTTTCCATTTAAAGTGACATTATTCGAAATGGGATTATTTATTTATTTTTAGAGTCGCCACTTGGGAAAGGATTGGCTTTTGGTGTCCCAAGTCACCGATTTAATTTAAATC
>NW_017677139.1:12249-29302 GCF_001879085.1 Nicotiana attenuata
TTGGCAAAAGGCGACTAGGGAATGGATGCCCTATGTCTAAAAAGGCACAACTCAGGGATTGGAGCCCTAATGTTGGCAAAAGGCGACTAGGGAATGGTGGCCCTATGTCTAAAGAGGCACAACTCAGGAATTGGAGCACTAATGTTGGCAAAGGCGACTAGGGAATGGAGGCCCTATGTCGAAAAAGGCATAACTCAGAGATTGGAGCCCTAATGTTGGAAAAAGGCGACTAAGGAATGGAGGCCATATGTCTAAAAAGGCACAACTCAGGGATTGGAGCCCTAATGTTGGCAAAAGGCGACTAGGGAATGGAGGCCCTATGTCTAACTAGGCATTCATAGTGAAAATCAGTTGTCTGACAAGTGATGTATATCTGGGTAGAATAGTGGCAGACAATTTATTATCAATGGCATTATGAATATGGTGAAAGCTTACACAAGGAAAACACTTCTAGATAGGATGCATGATTAAGATAGACTTAGCGAAAAGGCCCTATGACTCCAGTGGATGGAATCTACTTGGAGCAGGTAAGTGGAAAGTTTGGGCTTCCCTGTTCAATTCATTAGTCTGGAAGGTCAATGGAGTGTGTCAAAACAGTCATTACACTATCTTGATCAATTGGAGAGATCTACTACCCCTTTTGATGCAAAAAAAGCTCAGGCAAGGGGGATGCCCAATATCACCCTTCCTATTTGGCGCATTGCTAATGGAAGATATGCTTAGTACAGGAGTCTTGCAATGGATTAAAGGAGGACAAAGAGTTCCAGATGACCATCCAAAATGTCCAAACTTGGCATTACAAACACCTAAGTATTTGGCTAGATGACACTACTGCTATTTGCAAAAGAGGAGACTTACATTAGTAAGAGGCTATGCACAGATGCTTCAAACACTTGCTCAGAGCTTCAGGACTGCCAAGCAAATATGGGGGAAGAGTTCAGTGTAATTTTTGGTAGGGGTACCAGAGATGAAAGAGATAAAATCTTAGCTGCATCTAGGTATGGACAAGGGGGGGAGGAAGGTGCGCTTGGGCAGAGATGATGCGTAGGCGGGATGTGCCGCGGGAGGCGGGGTCAACGGAAAGAAAGATATCGAAGAGGCCAAGTAGGGGCAGGGGGCCAGCTGCATGGGGGTGGCAGAGGAAGGGAGGGTGAGTGGGGAGGCAAGAATATCCTCAATGGACAGCTAAGAAACTATCATATGCAAGGAAGAGTACGACTAGTTCAAAGTGTCCATTCTTGAGTACAAGCATACTGGCTTCAGATTCTACGCTTACCAGTCAACGGTACTTAAAACTATTGATGGCATATTGTCCGAAGTTATATATGGTAGCAACCAATACCCATAACCTAAAGAAGGGCACATTCGATATCCCGTGGGAAAGATGTGCTCGTCCTAAATGCCTTGTGGTGGCGTCTAAATTTGGTGAATATTCCAATATATGAAATAGAGCAGCTATTCAGCACAAACATATGCTTGGGACGTGGAAGCAAAACAAGATAGGGCTGTGCGATTAACCCATGGATGCCATTTTATATCAAAGGGCCAACAATTCATGCAAATGCCTAGCGAATCCGCGAAGCCAAAGCCCCTGGTTGGATGCTCAGACAAATACTTCATGCACTAGAGCTGAATTACAATCTGGTGCAGGTGGAGAATAAACTAGGTCAACATTTATCTACTCGACATATATACTTTCAAGCTGCTGGACAACAAACTCGAGTGCCCGTGGAAATGTCTAGGAGGTATTTCAGAACTGTGCGAGGATTCAAAAGGCACAGTATACCTCTGTGGATGCTATTACATGGAAGACTCCGCAACCACAAAATAGATTGATCAAGTGGGGATTTGACGGAGTGGGGAGTACACAAGTGTTCTTGTGTGAGTGTCGACAAGCGGAGTGGGGGAGAATAGGGAGATCGATGGGGGGTGTGGTGGTTGTGTACACGGTGGTG
Source organism: Nicotiana attenuata (assembly GCF_001879085.1). Taxonomy (NCBI): domain Eukaryota; kingdom Viridiplantae; phylum Streptophyta; class Magnoliopsida; order Solanales; family Solanaceae; genus Nicotiana; species Nicotiana attenuata. Next base: position 14,205 of record NW_017677139.1, read on the forward strand.
GATTGTTGGTAGGGAGAGCGATGAGGGGGGAGTGAAGCTTGGGATGCGATGGATGGCGAGGCAGTGAGTTGGTAGGAGGGGCAGGGGGGAGGGAAGCAGAAACTGTGGAGCAGCATATGGGCTGTAGTATACAGCATGCAAAGGCAAGACCAGAAAAGCAAGAAAATATTCAGGGCTGGTAATAGGTGCAGAAGTAGCTCTCCATTTAGCTATTTGGGATTGAGAGAAATTTGAGAATTTTTGAAAAAAGGGCACAGTGATTTTGGAATTATTGCTCGAGAGATAGCGTACACATGTACTGTTAGAGCTAACTGCCTAGTATTCAAGAATGTAGTTTCATAGTTTGGTCACGGAACCCAATTCCATACCGCTGGTCGTGATGGCGCCCTCTCGGGAAGACAAAGGCCAGCCAACTTACGGCCAAATCATTTCTTTAACAGTTATTAAACAAGAAAATAAAGTGAATAGAATTAATACAACTGTAACAGGCCATACATAAATCAGTATTTTCAACGCCCCACAAAAACGGGCCGGCGCGCGGGGTGTCACAAGTACACGAGCCATCTAAGAAAGTAGGAAAAGACTACAGGGTCCATATATATATATAAAATGAAATCTGGAATGCCAAAAGATTTGAGTCCCGGTGCTGCGACGCTGGCTTGTCACCTTGCTCAGGCTACATTAGTATTACCTTCAGTCCGCTAATAACGCCGCTAGCCGGGTAAACCAATACCTGCAACTCAATGCGAGGTGCAGGAGTAAATAGTGAGTACTTCAACTCAGTGATGTAAATAAAGAGTAAATGAATAACTGGAAGAGACAAAGAAATCTACTAAGAGCACTCCATCATGCTATAATAGGACGGTAACATAACCTTTGAGAAAGGGACAGTAGAAACGGAAAAACCCTTTAGAAAATATCAAACTAGTTTAAAAAACCTCTTTTGAAGAAATAATCCTTTTTTCCAACAATCAAGCAAATGATGCGTAATAGAATAAGTGCAAGTCCCGCACATAAGTCAGCCCCTTCGGGCACAACCACTCCACTAATAATTATGGGACACCAGGGCGTCTGGTAAACAAGTGCAAGATGTGAGCATGAATGCGGCAATGAAATGAGAGTGCTGAATGTCCATGACAGTAAATTACAAAGCAGGCCAATGGCATGAATGCAATGCAATACAGATGACCGTGCGGCGGCGCAGTCCTGATCCATTTGGTGTATCTCCGCGCCTACTGTGGGGGTTTGCAGACTCCGGGGGGCTCCTACAGCCCCAAGCGCAATATTCATCCAATAGCATCGCTGCGGCGTAGCAGCCGATCCATCCTCAGTCCAGACACATGCAAATGAGCCCACTCAGGCAAATGTCCAAGTAATAGCTTTTACTGCAAAACACATCAGAAATAATGCAATTTAAGTCTTTAAAACTTAGCATATGACTGCACATTTGTAAAACAGGGTTTAAAACTCGGACTGAATCATTTAATAATGCTAAGTGTCAATGAAAACAGGTAGGATAAGGTAATGCCCATAAAGGATTCAAATAATCGGCAGCGAAGCCCAAAACATGGAATCACTGTCAAATCACGATAGGCAATCAAGTAGGTTTCAGTCAATTACGCAGTAGAAATGAACAACCGGGAACTGGGGGACGCGGAATGTCACAATCCCCAACGGTGGCTCTAAGCCAATCGGCTCCATACCTGGCGTGCAAGTTACCACAATAACAGGCACTATTGATGTGCTTAAATCCGGGGTTTTCTTCAAACCTCAGGATATTCATTTACAAGGTATTAGACTCACGCTTCGAACCGGGGTGAAGAGTGCGGCCGTAGCTCGCGACGCTTTGCCCCTGATGGCCTCGCACGCGGTCGAATCTAACCAAATCAGAGCGAATACATCACAATATGCTAAAGGGGATACACTTTACCGCAAACGAAGAACAATCGAAATTAAGCAAGAATACTCGAAAACATAGCAAACCCGAGCCCTCGGACGCCGTCTCTTCGAAAAAATTATGAAATTTAACATCACGGATGTTCCCTCGTCCTCGCCACGAGGTCCATACATATAAAATCACCAAAATCGGTAGTTTCGTTTTGACCCCTTGCAAATCCCTAGTTTACTTTCTTTAAGTTATCAAGCCCTAACGCTCCATTTTTACCGTTTAATTCCTTGGGTTTTAGTGTTAAATGCCATGTTTAATACAACAATAATAATCATAATCTAAGTGCCAAAGAAAGTCCATACCTGATGATAGCCGCTCGAAACCGCTCTTCAAAAATCGGCCCCAAAAAGGGTCTCCTTAGTCCCAAAGTCCAAAATTGTTTGTTTCTTTTCAAAAAATTCGCGAAAGATGATTAATTTCACTTAACTAGGCCAGGCATGTTCGCTTCTTTTACGGTTCCCAGTACCGCTTTTGCGGCTTCCGCTTAAATGCGGGTCAACGTTCCGCTTTTGCGGAGCCTTTCACTTAAGGCAACCCTGTGGTCGCTTTCTGTCGGTTCTTTCCTTTTCATATTTCTGCTATTTCTGGTCGGGACATTTTGTCTTAAGCGATTTTCCATATTGCTTTTTTTTTTCCGCTTCTGCGGTAATTCCATTGACCAGTGGGTTTTACAAAAATTCCGCTTCTCTTGCGTTATGGCCTAGTCTCAATCTGTGCGAAGTGTTTTTGCCGCGTCTTATATGCGGTCCTCCTTCCGCTCCTGCGGAAATCATGCAAGGGCCGGAAAGACTGGTCCGGCGGGTCTGCGCATGTGCTTCCAATCGCTTCAAGCGAGGACCAGCACCATTTGCGGTCCCCATAAACGTAGGTGCGAAACCAAACAGATACCAGCAAGGTTGAATCTGCAATTAACATCCAAAAAACCTATCCGTTTAAGCGCAACCATCGAATCACCCCGAGGCCCCGGGACCCCTCAACCAAAAACACCAAAACCACAATCCTAGATACCTTAATTCCAGACTTGTTCCAATACCTCAAACCAGGCTTGTCAAACAACAGCTAAGACCATCAATCACAAGTCTGGATTCAAGCTCTAAGTTTTCTTAAAAATGTCCGAATTGACGCATTCGGAGGGTCAACTACCGACCAAAAACACCTCCGCAATCCGACGCTGAAATTTTGCATCACATAACAAAATCACTAAACGAAGCTAACATAACTCTCGGAATTCCTATTCGACCCTCCGAATCAAACCATCTCAGCTATCAACATGCGTGCGGGAAGTTCGCCAAAATAGTATAAACTGTCGCCAATTCAAGCCTATAGTGTCCTACAAACGTACCGCTCCAAAATCAATTCGCCGATCCACGTCCCAATCACAAATCGGATTGTCCTGAAGTCTTGAACCGATTATCAACTCTTTTGGAATATCATTCTATCCGATGCCTTCTATTATTTTCATAAGTTCTTTACGTTCTTCGTTTTGACTTTCTTCTAAGCTTTAAGCTCCTTTCTCTTATAAGAGACTAAGTTGTTTTTATTTTGGCCTCACTTCTTTAGTCAAAACAAATCCACCAATCAACTCTAACACACCAGCATAATACCGATAACGAAACAAAAATTGGGGAGAAACGAAGCAGTGAAACACCGTGAGACGATAGGTTCGAGCGTCGTCACAAGTCCTCCCCAACTTAAAACAAGTACGCTCGGTTTACCTCGGATGAGAGCGTTACCCAGAGTTGATGACTTCTAGGAATGCCTCAACCTAGAGTGGCCAGCTGAGAGATAACCCTGACGACTTGACAGGGCTGCATATGAGGAGTCGCGAGTGAGGGTGATCCCACGTTTAGTCAGCATTTGTATTGGTCTTTAATCTCACATAGGTCCCGATGTGAGATTGATCATATGGCTGAAATTTCAACCATGTTCCCTATATCCTAAGAGGGTATCTGCATAAAACACGTTATCGAACAAATTTGCTACCGTTTCCGAAAATCATACACAATCTTATGTTTTTTGATCTTATTGCTTTATTATTGTTGTGGTTCAGTTAGGGGCGCGTGTTTATATCAAGGTCTAATCACATGCTGGTACCTCTCAGTAATATACATCCGTATATACAACAGCTGTAATAAGAAACTCTGGCACTAGTCTGACATATCACTGTGGTCTAGAGGTTGATATGCGATATTAGTATTATACCAACAATAATCAAGCATAGCTTCGAACGGCTCTGCTATTTTTACATTATTTTGCTAGTTGCCTCTCATTCAATGCTAGAGCTCGAAATGACGTGATGGTTGTATCAGTGATAAGACCTGTAACTCGCGTGTGTGATTTAGCCAGTATAGTTTGGGGTTTTTTCCAACACGTTATAGCTATCTGCCTATTAGCGTTTAAGCAGAATGGAACAACTACGCGTTTTAATTTATCTAGTAACCTATTCTACTACAGATCCTCATCACTATTTCATTAAGCGTATCGCCTTTTGACTAATTTTATCACAACAGATTTCTGGTATGTATCCATATCTCTTGATTTAATATCTTCTCTATACTAAATTTAGCCTTACAATCAATTCTGTCTATGCGTATTCCATTAAATGGACTTCTAGAACGATATTCAACTAACTTGTAACTCAGACGCGGCGACACTCTTGGTGGGAGTGAGTGATTAACTCATGTATCTACACATGGCCTAATGCATACACTTTGTCAGTAATATCGCTGTTAAACAACAGAAATCTTTGAGCTTCTGTAGATCTATACTCAAATCATGATATAGAGTATTTCGGCTGATTCAAAGCACACAAGTATGTGTTACTCTCAGAGCTTCATTTCTATGTGTTTAGTATCAGAGACAGCTCATGGTCTTGGGACCCGTTTTTTTGTTTAGGTAGTGCCTGGGGTATGTTTATCTGTGAGTAGACGTTCTCATCAATCGGTACGAAAGTATGTGGAACACCTAAATCTACACCTCGAAGGGTCATAACTCCGATGTAGCCTCACGCGTGACCTTATATCATATTTTTATCGCCGAGTCATTCTTGACTCTAACACTTGTTGGACATTCACTAGTGTGTGTAAGGGCAGAGGACCTTCAATGGTCACTATGATCAATGAATACTGAGACAGCCACCTTGCACATTTGATGTCTGTAACAAAGCAAATTTCATTACAATCCTAGTAGTGGTACGGTGTCAATTTACCAATTAACATTGACATCACAATCCCGATGAGGTCTTCATATTAACCAGTACTTTAGTTTACCTGGTTTGTCTGGTACACTCCTATCATTGGGCTTACCGTCCTATTCCGACTTCCTCTAATGAGTCTCAAAGAGGGGACGGATCTCAACATGTGCCTATAGCCGAACAAGTCGGTGACGTCCACAGTACGAAATGCAACTGTCGCAATTTAGATCTCCCAAGATTCACGTATCAAGCTCTAATAACGATAGAACTATTTTTCCATAGCCTCTACCGCTCAACAATGAGCAGGGAACTTGGGTACTTGAGCAATTGCTACTATATCAGCTTAATATTCGCAGCACTCTATAGTGGGGCCTGCAAGCGGGCAGTTCGTTGTGAGCTCATTACTAATGGTCCTGTAGCATGCTCTCTATACCATACTGGGTTTAACTCTGTCTCGGAGTCCATTACAATATCGGTTCCTCGACACCTAAAATAAATACCTGAAATCCGCCAATTCACCCGGCGACATGCACGGCCACAAAAAACGCATCCGAAAAGTCACTCAAATAACGATACTGAAATCCAATGGTAAAACCTCTCTGCACTGAAACATCTCCGTCGGCGAAGGCGCGGCAATTAAGAAAAGAAATCTCTTCTCAGCCGTCGACTGCATCTTTTAAAATATATACCACTCTGCAAGAACATAACCAATGCACCTTGCCGCTCAACCCGTGCATTTCCCCGGCCTACCCGTAGCACAAATAGCCCTAGAATAACCCACATGAGACAGCCAGCTAAATCCAATTCAATATCCAAAATCTTGGCATACCAAAGCAAAGAAAGATCCACTCCCGGACCTCTAATTCCGCCAATAACCGCTAGACGGTGTGCCATACCACGATTACAACAGACTGAAATAGCTGAACACGAGGAACTCCACTAGTCTCAACTCCATATAGCACACGAATCACTATAGCTTGATCCCAAATTGCGCCAATAACGAATACATGTCACACCTCAAGTACCCAATCCATCCCACAAAGGTATTCTAAAATTTCCCTGTGGCCAATCAAACAAACTCGAAATATCAGCAACGATCCCTAAATGCCACAACACTACCGAAGTATTATCAGTTTACATCAATTGCACTTTTACTGGAACATATACCTCCCGTCGAATCACTATGGTTGGCAATACATTTCCTTAATCATTTGAAGATCGAGTTCTTTAATCACCTGCAGTTGCCCGTGCTGGCTTAAAAATTTATGAATTTTCCATTATGAACAGAAAGCCGTAACCTTAACACACACCAAATCCCAATCCTCCAACCACATTCGCATATAAACATACCACACAGTATAACATGAGAACTCCATCTCCCTTCCTAACCGACAACATCTACGTACTGACACTAGTCAAGAACTCTCCATCACATCCCAATCAAGAAGAGAAAATCATTACACATTCCATGCTCCGCATTTAGCCCATAAGGCCAATTTATACGCCTCTTAAACCAACGTAAACTTATCAGAACTCTCCCCCAATTCCATTGCACAAGCTAAACTCCAGACCTGATCCTCTACCCGAATACCAAAGCTAAGCAAGCTGTGCATTACTCAAGAGCCTTTTGCTGCCACAATACCTGTAAAGCCTATTACCCTCGAACACATAACGAAGAATTAATCACATCCTTACCATACGATTCGGTCTACTATCAAGCTTATTTTCCATCCTAATGCTAATTTCCCTTTTTTGATTCATCATCCCACTTTGAATATTTCTCCCTCGCTTGTAGCATCCACAATGCCTCAATTCCAAGCTTACCACACCGCGACTCGACATAAGACCACACTGTCTAAGACCCATAAGGGCCACTGAATACTCTCTCTATTGTTTTCCCAGAAATACACATCCAGAATACTTCACTCTGAGAACTTTCTGGCGAATCTAAATTCGCTTCTTACTTCCAGGTATCGACACATAGGATCCCTATGACAACATAAAATACCCACAAGTCTTGACATTTTCCTATTGAATACACTGTCTTTAGTCACATACACCCAACTTAAAAACACCTGAGTGGCTACATGTAGATTTGAACAACATTAAAACCATTCTCGAGAGTCATTCCTATCTTTATACCAACTGTAATTTACCTGACTTAACGAAAGAACCATTCGTGCTTTTTGCACTTAGTTCCGATATCCGCGTAAAAGTAGACTCTCATCCCAAATACAACAAAAGCACTTCCTGCTCTATGCACGAGCATCCTCTACACAACAACAACTCTTAGACATTCCGTAATTTCTCATACCCTATGGGAACATAATATAAAACCTTTGGTCCGAGAATTTTGGGCTTCCACTCGTGCAATCCTCGGCTCAATCTGTGTAACTAGAACTAACTCGCCACATAACTCGAGAGTACCCAACCATAGCACATAACCGTGCAATCAGCTTAATCAACAGCAACCTCCCCAAACTTTGGCTCGAGCCATATATCAAGACATGCTAACAACTCATAACACCTTTACTATAATGTGCCACAATGTCATGGTGAGATTAAAACTCAAATCATCTTACAAGTTTGTGAAAACACGGATCTCTAGTTACTGAAAGCCTCTACACCTCGCATTCATCCACATCAACTGAGTCCACTCTCTAAGGCGACCCGAATTTTTAAATTTCAAACACATACCCTTAATTAACATGAGATTTCTAACATACACGTAAGGACCGATAACTACTCCAAGAAACCTCCGCAAGGAGCCATCGACCGCCTTGCGTTGCCTCAATTTACGTAACTTCAGCATACTTTTCACCATCAATATACGTTACTACAGACTTAGTCTTATTCCTGAGTCAGAAACTCATACCGCCAGCATGCAAGTACACTTCACTTCCGCAACTAGGAGGTACGACAATGTTCTTCACGTCTGCGCCCATAATTCGGGCTACACAAGAAATCCCACAATAGGAGTCGAATCACTTAACAAGTTCATCCTATTAATCCTGCACGACTTTCTTAGTTCCACCTTAAAAAGTCATATAATTACATCTCGCAGTACTAACATACTCATCAATGAATACCAAACCGCCATTTCGGGCTAATAGGGGCAATAACTTGCATTTAAGTTCCAAAATACTTGCTCAACAATCAGCACCTCGTGCTCCAAGCCATGGGCGCAAGGATCCGGCTCAAGTCCTCCAGACTGACCCTAACTCAAACTCTCATGGAGATTACATCTCGCCCCTTGATCGGGGAATCACAAGCCGCACGGCACAATAAATACTGAGTCGCATCGCTGCGCATACAGAGTGTGGAAGGAATTCAAGAGTTATATGCTTCAAGCTGAATCAAGTTACGCACGATAAGAAATTCCAAAATGGGAAGTTTTTCCTAAAGGTTCTGCAGCCTCTCGAGGTAAATAACAGACGTCTTCCCGTACCGATCCGCGAGACTCCTACAAACCTGCTCATGGACTCATGAGACCTAGTAACCTAAGGCTCTGATACCAACTTGTCACGAACCCAAATTCCCATACCCGGTCGTGATGGCGCCTCTCGTGAATACAAGGCCAGCCAACTTACCAAATCATTTCTTTTAAACAGTTACTAAAACATAAGTGAATATGAATAATACACTTACGGCCATAATAATCAGTATTCTTCAACCCGCACATCACCCGACCGGGGTTTGTCACATAGTCACGAGCATTTCTAAGAAGAATAGGAACACAACTACAGGGTCATATATATATAATATACATTAATATATATATAGTATATGATATTATATATATATATTATATATTATATATATAAAAATAAAAATTTGGTAATCCAAAAGCATAAGTCCGGTGCCTTCGAACGCTGGCGGTCCACCTTGCTCAGGCTACTTAGTAATTGACTTCAGTCCGCTAATAACCCGCTACCTGGTAAACAATACCTGCAACTGCACGCGAAGGTGCAGGGAGTAAAGTGAGTACTTCCAACTCAGTGAGTAATAAGAGTAAATAATAACTGAGAGACCAAGAAAATCATGTAAAGAGCAACTCCATCATGCTATATAGGACGATTACACTCATTTGAGAAACAGTATAAACCTGAATAAATCCTTTAGAAAAATATCTGACTCAAGTTTAAAAAACTTTTTGAAAATAATATCCTTTTTTTTTTTTTCCCAACCCAGTTTCCCAAGGCAAATGAAATGCGTAATCAAATAGTGCATAGTCCGCACATAAAGTCAGACCCTCGGGCACAGCAACTCCACTAAACAATTAACAACCAGGTGCGTCTGGTAAACAAGTGCAAGATGTAGCATGAATGCCAATGAAATGAGAAGTGCTGAATGTCATGAACACGTATTACAAACAGGAACAATGCATGCAATGCAATACAATATGATCGCTGCGGCAGCGCAGCCGCGAAATCCATTTGGGTACGCGCTCACTGTGGGGGTTGCAGACTCCGGAGGGCCTCCTACAGAACCATGCGGCAATATCATCAATAGCATCGCTGCGGCGTGCAGCCGATTCGCATCCTCAGTTCCAGAACATGCAAATGAGCCACTCGGGCAATGTCAAGTAATAGCTTTTAACTTCAAAAACATCGAAAAAATGCAATTTTAAGTCTCTTAAAGCTTTAGCAATGATGGGATCTGAAGGACATTTCAAAAACAGGGTTTAACTCAGGACTGAAATTATTTAATAATGCCTAAGTGTCATGAAAACAGTGATAATAATCCTAGGAATTCAATAATCGGTCACGAAAGCCGCAAAAGGATGGCAATCAACCCAAATCACGATAGCAATAAGTAGGTGTTCAGTCAATTATTTAGCGCAGTAAAAATCAAACAACCGGGACGGACCAAAGTCCACAATCCCCAACGGTGCTCTACCCCACCGCTCAAATACCTGGGCGTGCAAAGTCCACCAACAATAACAGCACTATGATGTGCAAAATCCGGGGTTTTCAAAACCCTCAGGATATCATTTACAAAGTATTACTCACCTGAAACCGGTGAAATCCCTAGCTCCACCAGACGCCTTTTTTGCCTCCTTCGAATCGGCCTCTGCACGCTGCAGTCGAAATCTAAACCAAAAATCAGAGCGAATACATCACAATATGCTAAGGGAACACTACCCAAAAACGAAAAACAAATCGAAAATTAGCAAGATCTCGAAAACTAACAAAACCCGAGCCCCCACGGGCCCGCTTCTCAAAATTATGAAATTCAACATCACCCGGGATTTTCTACGTCTCGCCATGAGTCCATACATATAAAATTCACACAAAAATCGGAAGTTCGTTTGAACCCCATCAAATCCTTAGTTTAACTTTCTTAAGTTTCAACAGCCCTAACCTCCATTTTTTAATTACCCTTTAATTATCCTTGGGTTGTACAGTGTTAATTCCATGTTTATAACACAATAATATCATAATCTTTAGTCCAAGATAATCCATACCTGATGATAGCCTCTCGAAACCCTCTTCAAAAATCCGCCCCAATCCTCCCTTATCCGAAGTCCACAATGTTGTTCTTTTCGAAATTTCCCGCGAAGATGATTAATTTTCACTTACTGCCAGGAATAATTTCGGCTTCTGCGTTTTCTCATTCGCTAAACCGCTTTTTTTTGCGGCTATCCGCTTAATGCGGTCAACGTCCAGCTTTGCGGACCTTTCAACTTAAGGCAACCTTTCGCTCTCGCGGATCTCCCAAATCGCAAATCTGCGGGACAGCTTAGCGATCCAAATGCTCTCCGCTTCTTTCTTCTCTCGCGGAAGACCTGACACAGGGTTCCAAATTCCGTCTCCTGCGAGGCCCTAGCTCGCTTCTTTGCGAGGCCGTCCTATTGCGGTCCTCCCTTCACTCCTCGGAATCTGGCAAGGGCCAGAGACCTTCCGCTTCTCTGCTCATCTTCCAATCCCCTTCAGCGAGACTGCCAAACCTGCGGTCCCCTTTAACAGCGCAGGTGCGAAACCCAAACAGATTACCAGCAAGGTTGAACCTGCAATTAAACTCAAAAACCTTGCGCGTTCCACCCGAATCATCAAACCCGAGGCCCTGGGACCTCACCAAAAAACACCAACACATCCTAATCACTTATTCAAACTTGTTCATCTCAAACCTTCAAAACACGCTAAACATAAATCAATCGGATTCAAGCCTAAGTTTCTTAAAAAACTTCCGAATTAACCGGCATTCGATCAAAAAAATCCGACCAAAAACACCACTCCGAATGACCTGAAATTTTGGCACACATATCCAAAATAACCTAAACGAAGCTAACAAAGCAACTTCTCGGAATTTCCATTCAGACCCGTCGGATCAAAATCTCAACCTAACCAACCGGAATTCGCCAAAATCTACTAACTTCGGCCCAATTCAGCCTAATTCTAACACCGGACCTCCAAAATCAAATTCCGATCGCACTCCACAGCAACAAATATTTTCCGAAAGCTAACCGAATCAACCGGAAATCACATCCGAGCCTTCTTAACCTCATAAAGTCAACGTCCGGTTGACTTTTTTTCCAACTAAGCCTTCTTAAAGAGACTAAGTGTCCACTTCTTATCAAAACCAATCCAAATCAACTCTAACACACCACATACCGATAACGAAAACATAAGAAAACATAAATGGGAGAAACGAAGCGTAACACCTAGACGGAACGGGTCGGGTCGTCACATCATATTTTCTTATGAATGTATAGAGAAGGTAAGGATATAGCAGATGAGTTTTTTTGTAATTGAGATAGGCTAGCTGTGTAAGCGATGCTATGGTTTGTACAGTTTTACTCAGGTTGATTAATATAAAAGTGATTAATTACAAAAAAAAAAAAGTATTACACAGTTGTGTAATTATGACGACCTGTTTGTTTTGTCATAGTGTAAATACAGTGTAATTACAGGTTTTAGTATTTGATTGACAAGTGTAATACACAGATTAATTTTTAAATGAAAGTAATTATCAAACTAAAAAGTTAATATAAAAATATATGCCTCTAAATTTTTTATAAGTATAAACGATATTTATATTTGGTATTTAAGGTACATAGTGGAATATGCATTAATTAGTAATCATATATTTATAAACTAATATTGTAAAAAATAATTCATATATATTTTTCCAAATTAACAATATTTAGTTTAGATACAGTCAGACCTCTCGATAACAGCATCCCTGTTTAACAACACTTCACTATATGTTCTTTATAAACAGCACTTCGTGGTAACATTCAAAAATATTCGGAACAAACGAGGTTGTTATAGAGAGGTTTGATTGCACTTACAAAAATAAAAGTACATACATTTTGTTCAGAACATCATGGAATTCATATTTGATGAAATAAAATAATATTTATAAATATAATGTCATAACATTATTCAAATGTTTGACAAAATTAATCTATCAATTCTAACTAAAAAATGAACAACAACAATGTGAGTCAATACTACTAAAACAAGTAAATTGGAACCATAAATATAACACAATTTTAAATCCAAAAAAAAAAAAAAATTAACATATATCAAGTTTCAACATAAATATGTAGGTTCCACTACAACTTAAGGTTAGGAAACATAATAATTTTATAACCACATTCAACACTGAAATTTTACTTGAATTGCATCACTCATTATATGCCAGTTTGTTAATGACTTATTATTTCTAATATTTAGGAGGTGTAGTTTCAAAAAAATTAGAATAATAAAATAAATAAAAAAATAATATATAAGCAATTACATGAAATCACAAGAAGTAAAGGTAGAGAAATAAAGATAAATAATGTACAAAAAAATATATTTTAAAATTTAAAAAAAAGTAAAAATACAATTAAAAAAATAGAAACAAAAAGTAATAAAGAAAATAAATTAAAATAAAAAACAAAAAGGAAAGAACTAAAAGTAAACCTTATAATTACACAGTGTAATTACCACCAATTCTCACCTCCCCTTGAGAATTGGAGAGTGTAATTACAACCCTCCAATTACATCTCATTCCATGCTGACCAAGTAAATTACTTGACCAAACAAACATGCCAAACTGTATAATTACCCCAATTACACTCAAATCCATTACTATGTGGCTTTCCAAAACAGGCTGTAAATGAAATTTCTCCAATAGTATTTATAAATTTCAAGATTTTAAGCTAATATAAAGGTAGCAAAATTAGATGTTCTTCTTGGTATCTTTCCTTTTATATATCTTCTTAATTTCTTTTGTGAGTCAAATAAGCAAATAGAATAAATTGGATTTTGGAGTAAGGTTTAAATAGTGTTTGCAAGCCTCCGCGTGCATCAATTTACTATCTAGTTAAAATTAGCCTTACGAACCACTAACACTACTCCGTAAAGAATAAAAAGTTATCGATTGAATAAAGATCACATACTATTTATCGAGTTTCCAATTTAAAAATTTCTTACAGTTGATCACGGTTAAAATCGCACCGACCATCAAGATGTTCTCTGCAAATTTTTATTAATTTTGAATTTGCTATATCTCCATAAGTTTGATCCTTCCACCGAGCATTATTTAACTATCATAAGCTGAATAATCTAATCAACTTATTTTTAGAAAAAAAATATACCGAAGAGGCCGGTCATCTTAGTTGAATTCGATCTTGTTTAAAGTGTTAATATTTAATTTAAGCTTTATTTTCTAACTCCGATCTCCATCATGAAATTCTGAAATAACACAAGGGTTCCGAAATTGTGGCATCTACTTCTTGTAAGCTATTGATATTCAACTATGATCTTAGGGATTTAACCGCAATTTCCTTTTTTTAATCATTGGTATTCATAACCCCAATGGCCCAATTATTTTTAGATTGACGCCATAAGACACATTTTAAGGAGAAATGTTACCTATAAAAAAATTTCTGTACATTGACATGGTTTGGAACCCTAAAAATTTCATACTAAAGTAGAGAGTTTTCAATTTGTCCTAAAATTTTCAAAAGAGAATGGAAGTGTTAGTTAATCTATATTACTATAATAAAAAACGAAAACAGTAAACTTTCTGGAATAGAAACATAAAGGAGAAAGTTAGCAGCAACAGAATGTCGAAATAGTAATCTGAAAATAATTTCGGAATAAAATCGAGCCCATTGAATTGCACAGCGTGTCCTTAAGAAAATTATTCCCTTCAAGTACGCTCGAGGTGCTGGATATTATCCTCCCAGGATAGAACGATTTAACTCACCAGTGTATTGATACCAAAAACTCTGATGAACTGCGAACCACTCAGAAAATTCGTAAGGAAAAATCTGAGACTCAACGAATGTATAGCCAATGGAAGTACTGTTTCCTGAAAGCTTACAACTCTTCAGAACAGTCACTTAAAAAATGGGAGGGAAATTTAAAGAAAATTCCGGGAAGAAAAAATGAATCGGGTCGCGCACGATCCGGTTCGGGTTGGATATTTTGGCAAATTTAATTGATATTATTTATTAAATAATTAAAAAAATTGTCCAAAAAGATTAATCAATCAATCGATCTTTTGACCAAATCCAAATCCGATTCGAATCGGAAGCCGACGGCCGAGGCGGAGCCGACGACGACGACGACGCGAGTCTTTCCTTCTTCTTAACTCTTAAGAAGCCAGAAGAGACAATTATATATAACCCATCAAAAGCCTTTTCTTCCTCCAATATGGGACAATGTCCCTTTGTCAAGGAGGGCGGGTTGGATATTTGGCTGATTTAATTAATATTTTATTAAATAATTAAAGAAATTTTGTCCAAAAAGATTAATCAATCAATCTTTGACCGAATCAGAAGCCGAGCGAGCGACGACGACGACGACGGCGTGAGGCTTGCCTTCTTCTTTAACTCTTTAAAAGCTAGAAAGAAGAGCATATTATATAATATATAATATATATATATATATATATATATATATATATTATATATTATATATATATATATTATATATATATATATATATAATATAATAT
>NW_017677139.1:29327-33802 GCF_001879085.1 Nicotiana attenuata
ATACCTATCAAAAGCCTTTTCTTCCTCCAATAAGGGACAATGTCCCTTTGTCAAGGAGAGAAACTCAAATATTTCATTTTCCCTCAATTTCCCATTCACCCTCTTTTAAGCTAAACCAAGCTTAAAAAACCCAACAATCCCCCATATGAATGGGGAATGTCTATAAAACAAAGGAATGCACGGACGGGTGTGTGATTTACATGCAAGAATTAATTGCATCTGGATAAGTAGGTTTCCCTTTGAACTTTCCGTAGTGAACTTATATCGGATATACTCGATCAATCGGTAGATTTGATATCTTTGAACCATCGAGCTTTGTTGTATACCTAGACAACATAAGTCACATAATCAACCCTTAATCATCTATGGTTCTCACGGTTGTGTTCGTTTCATTTATGAACACCGCCTGATTTCATAAGTGCTTAGAGAATGGGCTTTTTCTTTCATTATCCTTGAAACGGCTTACACTTTACACCCACATAGGTGATTTCTAAACGTGTAATCCTAAAAACACACTATCTGGTCATATCCTGCCAGACTTAGCAAATCATTAAAAAACTTTAAGCTTTATTGACTCATCAAAAAGCCTTAATGCTTTACCTCGATTTCTGAATATTGTCTTCATCATGAGAATGGGTTGAGCTATTTGACAATGTTGAACCGTCATTCATAACTTTGTTTGATCTCTTTGAACCTAGCTCTTCGGATCTCCAGTCTGCTAGGTAGAGTTACCGCCATGATGACTTGTCCTAGGCCTTAACCCCATTCCCTTTGATGATCTTTCAACTGCCTCTCTAGATAGGCCTTTTGTAAGTGGATCCGACACGTTATCTCTTGACTTTACGTAATCAATCATAATAACACTACTAGAGAGTAGTTTTCTAAAGCTATTGTGTCTCCGTCGTATATGACGAGATTTTCCGTTATACATAAAGCTCTTTGCCCTGCCTATTGCCGTTTGACTATCACAATGTATACATATAGGTGCCAAAGGTTTGGGCCAAAATGGAATATCTTCCAAGAAATTCTGGAGCCATTCAGCTTCTTCACCGGCCTTATCTAAAGCTATGAATTCATATTACATTGTAAAACGGGCGAAGCACGTTTGTTTGGATGATTTCCAAGACACTGCTCCACCCCCAATTGTGAAAACATATCCACTCATGGATTTAACTTCAGATGATCCGGTGATCCAATTTGCATCACTATATCCCTCGATCACGGAAGGATATTTGTTATAATGCAAAGCAAATTTTGGGTATGTTTTAGATACCCCAAAACTTGTTTCATTGTCATCCAATGTATTTGATTGGGATTACTTGTAAACCGACTCAATTTGCTAATAGCACATGCTATATCTGGTGGTGTACAATTCATGATATACATCAAACTTCCTAATACTCTTGCATAGTCCAGTTGTGAGTCACTTTCACCTTCATTCTTTTGAAGTGCATAACTCACGTCAATAGGAGTCTTGGCAATCTTGAAATCCAAATAATTGAACTTGTCAAGTACTTTTTCAATGTAGTGGATTCCTAAGTTCACGTCAGCAGCTCCTAAGTCTTTCATGTCAAATTTTCTAGCCAACATGCGCTTAGTAGCATTTATATCTGCCATATTTTTGCTCATTATCAACATGTCATTAACATATAAACAAACAATGACTTCATGACCTGGAGTGTTTTTAATGTAAACACATTTGTCACACTCGTTGATTTTAAACCCACTTGCTAACATTGTTTGATCAAATTTGGCATGCCATTATTTGGGTGCTTGTTTAAGTCCATGAAGCGACTTAGCTAGTTTGTACACTTTCTTTTCTTTATCCGGAACCACAAAACCCTCAAGTTGTTCCATGTAAATCTCTTCCTCCAATTCTCCATTTAAGAAAGTTGTTTTAACATCCATTTAATGGATTTCAAGACCATACACGGCCGCTGTGCCACTAACACCCTAATAGATGTTATCCTCATCACTGGCGAGTAAGTGCCAAAGTAATCAAGGCCTTCCTTTTGTCTATAACCTTTGACAACAAGTCTTGCATTGTATTTGTCAATAGTGCCATCAGCTTTCATTTTTCGTTTAAAGATCCATTTCTAACCTAAAGGCTTATTTTCCGGAGGAAGATCAATCAATTCCCATGCATGGTTATCCAAAATTAATTGAATCTCACTATTGACTGCCTCTTTCCAAAATACTGAATCTGAAGATGACATAGATGCTTTAAAAGCTTGAGGCTCATTTTCAAGCAAGAATGTCACAAAATCTGGTCCAAAGGAAGTAAATGTTCTTTGACGTTTGCTACGCCTTGGATCTTCTTCACGTGGAGTATTTTCCTTTGGTTCTTCCCATGGCCATTTAGGTATTTCACTTAGTGGGTAATCGGGTTTTGGTCCGAATTTCGGGTTTGGACCAAGCGGGCCCGGACTTTTGTTGACTTTTTCAATAATGACCTAAATTGAATTATTTGCAATCGTGGGTAGTTCCTAAGGCTTAATTTGAATTGATTGGTTGGTAATTTGCTAGATTCTATTGGTTCGGAGGCTTGTTTGAAAGGCAAAGTTGTGTTTGAGCTTTGAGTTTGGTCTTTGGAGCGAGGTAAATATCGTGGTTAACCTTAACTTGAGGAATTAGGACTTATTTGTCTATTTGCTATATGTTTAGATGTTGGGTACAACGTATATGTGACGTGACGAGTACTTATGCGTTGTTGTCGGGTTATAGCATGTGGGTGGTACTTGTTCTTGTAATTGTTGCTTTCCTTGATCATATTATCCATGCTTAGACCAGTTAATTGTTAAATTAATCATTCTTATCATGTTTTATGAGCTTTGGTGATAATTGATTATGGATTCCGAGTTGAGATTGGTATTATGGAACCGTTGTTGAAGTAAGGCTTATACTTATTGATCATATCTCCCTGTTTTTACTTGTTCATTATTATGTGGTAAGGGAGAGTGTTAATGCACAAAGGGTGATGTCGTGCCATATTGTGAGTGTTAATGCACGAAGGGTGATACCGTGCCATATTGTGAGTGTTAATGCACGAAGGGTGATGCCGTGCCATATTGTGAGTGTTAATGCACGAAGGGTGATGCGGTTCCATGTTATGAGAGTTAATGCACGAAGGGTGATGCCGTGCCGTTTCTGCTGATTTATATGGTGAGGTTGAGAGTAAAAGCACGAAGGGTGACGCCGTGCACTTTCCTTTATTGTGTTTAATCGTTTTCACTGGTTCAAGGCATATTGATTGTTCTGGTTATCATTCCTGCTGTGATTCTCTTATCTCGCATCCCCCTCAGCATGTCCCTCTCCCCATATTACTTGTCTAGCTTCTATTTGTCGTTATTTTTGTACATATACTGTTAAATTGCACAGGTTTATTATGTAAATGTTTTGTCATAGCGTCGTCACTACTTCATCGAGGTTAGGCTCGACACTTACCGGTACATAGGGTCGGTTGTATTGATACTACACAATGCACTTCTGTGCAGATTTTGGTATCGGCCCTAGCTGATCGTGAGGTTAGCAGCTGGACTTGCTCGTCAGGATGTAACGACCCGACCGGTTGTTTCATGAGTTATCGCTCCGTTTCCCCCATTTCTGCTTCTTTATGTCTTGTTCAGCTATATTATGTGGTATCGTGTTGGTTAGTTTGGGTTCAGAGTGGTTTTGTAGAGAAATGAGACACTTAGTCTCTTTTGAGTAGGCTTGAGTTGGAAAAGTCAACCGGATGTTGACTTATGTGAAAAAGGTCTCGAATGTGAATTTTGATGGTTCGGATAGCTTTGTTAGGTGATTTGGGACTTAGGAGCGTGATCGGAATGTGTTTTGGAGGTCCGGAGTAGATTTAGGCTTGAATTGGCGAAAATGGAATTTTGGTATTTTCCGGTTGGTAGGGGAAATTTTGATATAGGGGTCGGAATGGAATTCTAGAAATTGAAGTAGGTCCATTGTGTCATTTGGGACGTGTGTGCAAAATTTCAGGTCATTCGGACGAGGTTTGATAGACTTTTTGATCGAAAGCAGAATTTGGAAGTTTTGGAATTTCTTAGGCCTGAATCCGATGATGAATTGATGTTTCGATGTTGTTTTGAGTGTTCCGAAGGTTGGAACAAGTTTGAATGATGTTATGGGATATGTTTGCATGTTTGGTTGAGGTCCCGAGGGCCCCGGGTCAGTTTCGGGAGGTTAACGGATCAAATTCTTATTTTTTGAAGTGCAGATTTCTTCAGGTTTCAGTTGCAGCGTTTTGCTCTTCGCGTTCGCGAGAGGGCCCTCGTGTTCGCGAAGAGATGTTGAGTGAGGCAAGCCAGTTGCCCTTCGCGTTTGCGATGTTGGTCCCGCGTTCGCGAAGGTTGAGTCTGAATGTTCATCGCGAACGCGTGGTATTGTTCGCGATCGCGTAGAAGGGTGAAGCAGACTTGGGCATCAAGCCCTAATGCATCGCGTCCGCGACTGGAGGAACGCGTTTG
>NW_017677140.1:0-33781 GCF_001879085.1 Nicotiana attenuata
ATAGGCTTTCCATCATTACACTCCTTAATCTTTGACGGTTGCTTTTATATATAAACTTAACCCTTTTTCCCTTGTCTTCTTCTCCACAAACTTTTACCAAGTATTTCACTATTTACTCCTATTCACTTCTTCCTCAGTTCTCATCTTTTTACCATGTCATCTTTGAATCCTAACCCTAGGAGAGTCCCAATTCTTGATAGTTTCCCCAATGCCCCTGTAAGACACAGAAGATGTAGAGGAGGTAGGCTTCGTGGCCTAGGGTCCATTCGTGGTGGTACCTCTGATTCCATCACTCCTTCTTATGACACTATTTCTAGAGGTTCTTTCACTAAGAGATCCTCTTCTAAAGGCAAAGAATCTTCTGAGACTATTCAAGAACCTTTGGTTGAAGAAATAGTGCCAACCGACTTATCTTTCGAGCATGATAAAGAATCCCTTCGTGACCATGTAATTGATGCTGACACCTATCCTTCTTTAATTACTGAACCCTTGATTTCCACTGTTCGAAAAGATTGTCGTTGGAGAGATGACCTTCGTATAGTTATTCCTAACCCAAACCAGAGAATTTCTTCTTATAGGATTGGTCTTTCCTTTGTTTATACTTACCCCTTTACTTTGGGATTTATTCCTGCTATCGACCCAGTCATACTCGATTTCTGTCGTTTTTTCAAGATTTGTTTGGCTCAAATTGGCCCCCTCGTATGGAGAGCAGTGGCTTGTTTAAGGTATGTATCGGCCAAGGCTGGTGTTGACTTTACCTTCTCCCATCTAATTCATCTTTACTACCCCAAGCTGTTCCGCAATAGTGTTTTTACCCTAACTGCAAGAAGTAAAAGGGTTTTGGTAAGCCCTGAAGATGATAAAGATCGAAGCTGGTACACCCGTTACGTTGCGGTACCCACAGTTGGTTTGGTGGGTGAATCAAATATTCCTTTTCCTGAGAAATGGAACCTTGCACGTAAGTATTTCTTCCTTACCGTATCTGTTTTTTTATTTCAACTCCTTTTCTAATTTCATTCTTTTTTGCTTTTTTTAGCAACCATGGGAGATGTGGAGCCCGTTCCTAATTTTCGTGGTTGGGTAGATGCTATTTTGAAAGCCGTGCCTATGGAGGCACGAACCTGGAAATCTATTTCCAACAAACATGGTTGGAAAGTGAAAACTCACGGTATGCATCCCTTATTATTTATCGTATGTTAAATTCTTTCCCCTCTTTTAACTTTTTATCCTTCTTTTTGTCAGGATTTGCTATTCGAGGAATGACATCTGAATTAGCTATTGCCCTTCGAGCCTCTTCTAGTACTCCCCTTTCTTTGGAGAGAACACAAGCTACGCTGTCAAAGAGGAAAATTGTTGAAGAGGATTCTGAGGATGATGAAGATGAAGAAACCTCTTTGATGGCTAGGCCTAGAGCCAGGAGACGCATCATTTCTGAAGATGAAGCTAAAATTTCTTCTGCCCGTGCCTCCTCACTTACCGAACCTGTTACTGTTGTTTCTGATGATGAAACCATTCCAAGGGACACCATTGAATCCACTCAACGTCTCTTCGTTGACGGTTTCGAAAGTGGTGAACTAGGTCCGGTTTTAGATGAAGTTCCTCTTTCCTCCTCCATTCCCATTCCTTCTATTTCTCCTTTGGTTTCAAGTGCTTCCTTGCCTATTTTATCTGTTCCTACTCCTTTGCCAATTTCTGCTCCCTTACCTGTTTCGACTCCTTCGACTCCTGTTATTTTCACCTCTTCTATCGTTCCTCCTTCTATAGCTCCCCATTCCTCTGTTCAGCATGCAGAAGAGGGTTCCAGTAGCAGAAGTTTGGCTATGAGGAGTGCCACACTTGAGGTTCCTGCTAATAACAGTCTTTTAAGGAAGTTTGGTGGAGCAGATGTCTGGCTCGAGCCTTTAATTGGAGACATTGAGAAGAAGAAGATGAACAGTCATAGTTGCTTAACTTTGATGAATGACATAGTTCATTCTACGTTAAAGGTATTCTTCCTTTACTTAGTAATAAGTTTTTTTTATCTCTAGATTCTTATTTTCATGAGTTGTCTTTGTAGGCTAACCTTATTGGCACGGAATTGATAGGAAGAATTTCCCTTTTAGAAAAGAAGGCCCGTGAGTCTGATAAATCTGTTCTCGAGGCTGAGAGAGTAGCTAAGGAAGCCCAACTGGAAGCAACTAATTGGAAGGAACAGTTTAAAAATGCTCAAGAAACGATAAAAGAATTGCAAGAAAGCAACCGTAACCTGGAGCAGCAAAAGCGAACTCTGACTTCTGAATTAGCGGGAGCCAAGGCTTCTTCTAGTAAAGCTAAGAAGGATAAGGAGCGCCTTGAATGTTCATTTTCAGAACAATTATCAAAGTCAAGTGAAGAAATCAGAGAACTTAAGGCACTTTTGGCCAAGAAAAAAGAGTATGCAGGGGAGTTAGTGCAAAACTTGACTCAAGTTCAAGCTGATTTAAATATCTCTTCTGATAAGGTACGTGCCTTAGAGAGTTCTCATGCCTCCCTTGAAGCTTCCCTTGATTCCTCTTTAGCTGAAAATCAAGTGTTAAAGAATGATCTTGCTATGTGGGAAAAAGAGTATGAACTTCTTGAGGAGAATTTTAACATAGAGGTGAGTTGGGCTTTTGTAAACTCTCGTCGTGATGCTTTAACTGAGGCCAGTCAAGAAAACTTTGATTTAAAGTCGGAATTGGCCAAAGATTTGAAAACCATTGAGATGACCCAACAACCACTTGACTTAGCACTTCAATCCCAGCTGGAACCGCTCCTGTTGCTGCTTCTTCAGAAGCTACCACCGTACCTATAGTTGTTCATGAAAGTGAAGCTAATATAACAACTTCTGGCATTCCAGCCCTTCAGTGACCAGTTTATGTTTCCAGACTTTGTTTTGTTTTGTTGATTGGTGGTTTATCCCTTGGCGGTTTTTAAGGGATCTTTTTGAAAAAAGTCCCCAGTTATCATAATGGGGCACTAGTATAAACTTTTTGTTGACTAAGTTTCTACTTAGTCTTTTTAATTATATCAAGAAGTTTGTTAGTACTTCAATATGTTCTATTCTTGCCTTTTTCTTATCTATTTAGGACTTATAGAATAGTTTAGCATTTTTATCCTTTGAAAATGCTTTATGATTCTTCTCATGACTTATTAACATGAGGCTTATAAAAGAGGGCCCTTTTATATATATCGACACTTAATGAAGAAGACGTCTCAACTTCATAATGGTGCTATAACACGATGAAAGAAATAGGAACACACATGTTTTGTTTGGAATCACTTTGACAAGTTTTTATTCACGAACTTTGACAAGCTTTTGAATATTACATGTATTAAAATACATCTATAACTTTCTCGTAACTGTTTTTCTTGTAACAGATTTTTACAAAATAAATATAATTCAAACAAGGTTTTTCCTTATAACCTGTTTCAGTACATAGTCATGACCCTATCTTCATGCATTAGGAACGGTTTGAGAGGTGATTCCGTTGTTCTCATGAGTTTGAGAGGTGACTCTGTTGTTCTCATGGGAAAGAATATTATGATGAATGTTTTGTATCTTCATTTGTTTTGATGGGAAAGGTACAATATACAGTCCCCCAAGTGTTTGAGCGGTGAAGTATGAAGACTCGAGCACTTGATAGTTTCTCTCATTTGGTCCTTTTCCTGAAAAGGAAATGCATACGGGACTCGGAGGTACGATTATAGATGAAGACTGCTTAACCCGTTTAAATTTCTATCAGAATAATTGTAACCCTGGGCCAGGAATTTTAGTTTATTCCATTTTGCCTTACAGGTCGTGACTCATCATTTAGTACGGGTTAGCGTTTTGCCTATCATCTAAAATCGTTAGTAAAATTTTAACAATTCAAAAACAAATATAATTTAACATGGTTATACCTGACCGTGGGTTTTTCCTTAGAAGTAGCATCTCTTCAAATGAACTGCATTCCAATGCGAAGGAAGCACCTTCCCGTCCATTGTTTCCAACTCGTATGCTCCTTTTCCTGCAATATTTCGAACTCTGTAGGGTCCTTCCCAGGTTGGACTTAGTTTACCCACGTTGGCCGCCTTTGTAGATTGAAAAACTCTTTTAAGCACGAAGTCCCCAATTTTAAAAATCTGAGGCGTGCTTTCCTGTTGTAATATTGTTCAATTACTTGCTTTTGTGCTGCCATCCTTATTAATGCAGCTTCTCTTCTTCCTTCGAGCAAATCAAGGTTCACCCGCATTTCTTCATCATTTGATTCTTCCGTTGCTTGAGCATATCGTGTGCTCGGTTCACCTATTTCAACCGGGATTAAGGCCTCCTCACCATAAACCATTGAAAATGGTGTTTCTCCCGTGCTTGTTTTTGTCGTTGTACGATAAGCCCATAATACTCCAGGTAATACCTCAGGCCAATTACCTTTTGAATCTTGTAACCTTTTCTTCAAGTTGTTGATAATGACCTTGTTTGTGGATTCTGCTTGTCCATTACCCACTGGATGGTATGGCGTAGATGTTATTCTTTTAATTTGCCAACTTTGAAAAAATTCTGTAATTTGAGCTCCTATGAATTGTGGACCATTATCACACACGATTTCCTTCGGCACTCCAAAGCGGCATATTATATTCCTCCAAACGAAGTCTTTAACTTCCTTCTCTCGTACCTGTTTAAATGCTCCTGCTTTTACCCATTTAATGAAATAATCAGTAAGTACAAGTAGAAACTTCACCTGACCTTTGTGGTAATGGTCCTACGATATCCATTCCCCATTTCATAAAGGGCCACGGAGCTATGACAGGATGCAGTAGCTCAGCTGGTCTATGCATATTATTGCCGTACCTTTGACATTTATCACATTTAGATACAAAACTATTTGCTTCCTCTTCCATCTTTGGCCAATAATACCCTGCTCGAATCAATGTTTTTACCAGCGACCGTCCTCCCGCGTGATTTCCACAATGTCCTTCATGTATTTCCCTCATTACGTATTCTTTTTGGGAAGGTCCGAGACACCTTGCTAATGGTCCACCGAACATCTTTCGATAAAGATTTCCTTGATATAAACAGTAGCGAGCAGCCTTTTTACGGAGCGCGTGTGCCTTCCTTTTGTCATCAGGTACGGTTCCGTACTGCAGAAAAGCAACAATTTCGTTTCTCCAATCCCATGTTAAATTATTAAAATTTACCTCATTCTTATCAGGTTCGAGAACGGAATGAAATAAATGTACGACTGAAGCGCTTGCATCTTTTTCCACGTCTGCTGCAGATGCGAGATTGGCTAAGGCATCTGCCTCAACATTTTCATCTCTTGGTATTTGCATAACTTTCCACGTCTGAAACTGCTTTATTAATTCTCGTACTTTTTCTAAGTACTCTTGCATTCGTGCTTCCCTGGCTGCGTAAGTCCCCAGCATCTGATTAACAACAAGTTGTCAATCACTCTTGATTATTATCTGGGTTATGCCAAGTTCTCGAGCCAATTCCAAACCTGCAATGACAGCTTCATACTCTGCTTCATTGTTAGTTATTGAATGACACTTTATAGCTTGTCTAATAGTTTCACCCGTGGGTGGTACGAGAACTATTACTAAACCTGCCCCTTTTACGTTAGATGAACCGTCAGTGAATAAAATCCAAGTCCCTGGGTTTGCGCCATTAAAAACTTGTAATTCTTTTTCTGCTTCTAATTGCATCCCCTGACTGAAATCAGCTACGAAATCAGCTAATACTTGAGATTTTATAGCAGTCCTAGGTTGATAAGTGATTTCGTATTCACTTAATTCTATAGCCCATTTTGCTAATCTTCCTGATAATTCATGTTTATGCAAAATGTTTCGTAATGGAAAAGTAGTAACCACAGCAATGGGATGACATTGAAAGTAAGGTCTTAATTTTCTAGATGCCATGATCAAAGCAAGTGCTAACTTTTCTAGTTGCGGGTACCGTGTTTCTGCATCTAACAAAGACTTGCTTACGTAATAGATAGGAGATTGTTTACCTTAATCCTCCCGGACTAAAACAACACTTACTGCAACTTCTGATACGGCAAGATAGATCAGTAACTTCTCTCCTACCTTTGGTTTTGCCAACAACGGTGGATTTGACAAATACACTTTCAGATTCTTAAGTGCTTGTTGGCAATCTTCGTTCCATTCGAAATGATCCTGCTTCTTTAAAGCTGAGAAAAATTTGAAGCATTTTTCTGAAGACTTGGAAATGAATCTCCCTAGAGCTGCAATTCTCCCAGTTAGTCTTTGAACTTCTTTTTTACTCGTAAGTACATCAGGGATTTCCTCTATTGCTTTGATCTGTGAAGGATTTACCTCAATACCACGGTTAGAGACAAGGAAACCCAAAAACTTTCCTGATGCGACCCCGAATGCGCATTTTTCTGGATTGAGTTTCATATTAAAATTTCATAAAATTTGAAATGTGACAGATAAATGAGAGATGTGATCATGAGAATGCTGGGTTTTGACAAGCATATCGTCTATATATACCTCCATGGTTTTACCTAAATGTTCCTGGAACATTTTCGTGACCAACCTTTGATAGGTTGCTCCAGTATTTTTGAGACCAAAGGGCATTACTTTATAACAGTAAGTCCCCCTGTCTGTGATAAAAGAAGTTTTCTCTTCATCACTTGAATCCATTTTGATTTGGTTGTAACCTGAATATGTATCTAAAAAACTTAGAAGTTCATGCCCTGCAGTTGCATCAATTAACTGATCTATATGCGGTAAAGGGAAAGAATCTTTTGGACAAGCTTTGTTAAGATCTGTATAATCTACACAAACTCGCCACTTACCATTTTTCTTAGGTACTACAACTGTATTAGCTAACCAATTTGGATACTTTACCTCACGGATAGACCCAATTTTTAATAACTTTTGGACCTCATCTTGAATCACCTGGTTTTTGAAAGCTCCTTGCTTTCTTTTCTTTTACTTTATTGGTGTGAATGATGGGTCTTCATTTAGTTTGTGAGTCATCACATCCGGTGGTATTCCTGTCATGGGACCAAGCAAAACAATCCACGTTAGCTTTCAGAAATTCAATTAACATACCTCGCATGTCGGAGCTTAGATTGGCTCCAACATAAACCTTCCGTTCAGGCCATTGCTCAAATAATATCACAGCTTCGAGTTCTTCAATTGTTGTTTTGATATTTTCATTCTCTTCAGGCTCTTGAATTGTGTCAGGTCTCGAGTCTACATCTGTCCGTCCTTGTTCAGCAGCGGTTTGAACCTTACCTTCAACTGTTTGTTGTAATTGCTATTTTTCTTTATTTACAATGCTCATATATGTTACAGCGTTAATACTTCTGGCTGTCTGCTGGTCCCCACGAATTTGGCAAATCCCCCACGGTGACGGGAATTTAATAACTTGATGTAGAGTTGACGGGACAACATCCATATCATGGATCCAAGGTCTCCCCATGATCATATTGTAATCCATTTCCATATCTACTACCTGAAATTTAGTTTCTTTAACGACACCTGTAGCAAAAGTTGTTAGAATTACCTCTCCTTTTGTTACCACACTTGAATTGTCGAACCCGGACAAGGTATGCGCCTTCGGTATCATTTTGTCTTCAGCTTGCATTTCACGTAATACCCTTAGTAGTATAATATTTACGGAACTTCCTGAATCAATCAAAACTCGTTTTACATTAGTGTCGTGTACAAGTAAAGATATTACCAGTGCGTCGTTGTGGGGGGTCATCACTCCCTCGGTATCTGCATCATCGAAAGAAATACTTTCGTTTTCTAAAACCTGCCGTACCCATTTTCCGTGTGTAATCGTTACTTTAGAAACCTTGTTGGAAGCAGTATATGTTACACCATGAATATCTTCTCTCCCACTTATAACATTCACGGTTCTCGTGGGTGATGGGCGCTTTGGTGGCTCTTGCCTGTTTTTCATATAGGCTTGCTTACCTTTCTCACTAAATAACTCAGTGAGATACCCTTGTTTCAACAGATGGTCCACTTCACTTTGTAAGAATCTACATTCTTGAAGTCTTGTGCCCGTGATCATTGTGGAATTCGCACCAATGATCTGGATTGCGCCTATTTGGATTTGACCGCATCTCTTTTGGCCACCGGACCTTATCTCCCATGCTCCTCAAAATAGCTACGAGCTCGGAGGTAGTAACATTGAAATTATATCCACCGAATCTCGCCTTTAAACTTCTGTCATCATCTCGTGACTCTTGTCTGTTTCGGTCATTTCTGAACCTTGATGAAGAACCAGATTCCCTGTTCCTCGATTTTTGATCATATCGTTGAT
The DNA here is from genome assembly GCF_001879085.1 of Nicotiana attenuata. Classification (NCBI taxonomy): domain Eukaryota; kingdom Viridiplantae; phylum Streptophyta; class Magnoliopsida; order Solanales; family Solanaceae; genus Nicotiana; species Nicotiana attenuata. Next base: position 8,282 of record NW_017677140.1, read on the forward strand.
TATCCTGCTTTGACCGTGAGTCTTTTCCTGCAGGTCCCATATATGGATCGTATTTGTTTTTACCTGATCTTTTTTCGGTTTCTGACCTCCTGGAATTGCTCCTTTCTTCATGATGAAACTGAGGTACGGTATCTTCCTCAATTCGCAACTTCGTACTGTACCTGTTATAAACGTCATTCCACGTGGTTGCAGGGAACTCTCGAAGGCTTTCTTTAAGTCTTCTCGTGGCTTATGAACTTTTATCATTTAAGTTGCTAGCAAAAGCTATTGCAGCCCAATTATCAGGTACACGGGGTAAAGTCATCCTTTCACGTTGGAATCTATCAACAAAATCTCTGAGCAACTCTGAGTCCCCTTGTTTAATTTTGAAAATGTCTTCCATTCTTTTTTCAACCTTTTGAGCTCCCGAGTGCGCTTTAATAAAAGAATCTGCAAGCTCAGCAAAAGAGTTTATAGAATTTTCAGGTAAAAGAGAATACCAGGTTAATGCACCTTTGGTGAGTGTTTTTCCAAAATTTCTTGACCAACACGGATTCAATTTCTTGCTTGGTCAAATCGTTGCCTTTTACACCTGTAGTAAATGCAGTTACGTGATCACGTGGGTCTGTTGTGCCATCATATTTCGAGATGTCAGGCATTTTGAACTTTTTAGGGATTGAAAGGGGAGCAGCACTTGGTTTCCAAGGTTGTTGCGAGTATTTATCCACATCTACTCCTTTGATTACAGGGGGAACTCCAGGGATTTGCTCGATGCGCTCATTTTGTTCCTTAAGCTATTTCTGCAAAGTTAGTACTAAATTTTGCAAATGAGAATTATTTGAATTACCTGGTTCTCCTTCCTGTGGTTCACTGGGGGTTCCTCCATTTCCAGAATTAACAAGGCCAGAACGAGGATTCTCCAATGTATTGTTATTAGGCGTAGGTGTGGGTGGTGCAACAGGTAATCGACTAACTAGAGCTTGAAGAGCTTTGCTAACCCGTGCATCAATTACTTTTTGTAAAGCTTCATCTGGCCCTTCAAAATGTTCAGATTGCTCTTGTTCATCAGCACGAGATTCAGGAGCAGGAGTACCTTCACGAGATTGACGCGGTGAATTTTGAGGGGAAGGAACCACGTTAATGTTTTGTAAATCGCCTTGATTCTGATGGATTTGATTTTCATCACCGTTATTGTTGTTGTTGTTGTTTGACATGATGATAACAACAGATAAAATGTAACTTAAAAAGAATAGATTATCAGATTCCCGGTAACGGAACCAATTTGTTTAACCAAAAAACTGAATATTTGATTAAAGCTAGAAATTAAGAGAGAAATCGGGTAACTGATAATCAAGAAATGAGAGATTTTGAGAACAACAATAAAGCAATGAATAAGTATATATTTCAGTATAATCTCAATGATATTTCGTGTCCTACAGATGTTGAGACCTTCCCCTTTTATAGTTAATTCTAGGAGAAAGTGTAATGCCTTTGTCTTAATGAGGCAATTATGAGCAATAAATGACATTAAAAGAAACGTTACTCAATTATTCCTATTAAATACAAATTCTCTAACGTATTTGGCATTTAATGCTGAATTTGGACTCTTTTAAGCTATCAGATTCATGTCTTCAATTCCTTCTGATCTTCGAGCTTTAAATGACTCGAACAGGTACGAGTCTCATTTCATTTGAATAATAGCTCGTGCCTTTAAGTATCTTCTCTCCCGCATCTGTTGTTGCTCGTGCCTCCTAACTGATTACCACGTTTTGACCATTTGACCAATCCACGTGTCATGACACGTCATCTTCAATATATAAATTCAGTTTTTTCCCAATACAGGTATATTTGGCCCTTCTCCGTTTACTAAATTAATAGCCCATTTCTACATCAATAACCAGTTAATTTGGTCAAAAAGTAATTTGTGCACAGTTGTTCTAAAATAGAAGTATGTTAATTATGTAAGTATTGATGAATAAGCTTTCAGGGTTGTTCATATTTCATAATCACATAATTGGATACTAATTGTTTTAGAAATTAGCCTGTAAGGAAGTAAGTCTCATATGCACAGTTCTTCGAGGATGAATATTTATAAGTGAGGAAGAATATAAAATCCGAATATTTTAAATTTCAATTACAATTAATTACGAGCTTAATTGTGTGCTTGAAGTGTCCCAAGATGTAGAAAATATCATGTTAGGTTTGTGATATGCTTGGAATATGCCCCAAGGATAGCAAAAAATTTAAGTTGGGACTCAACTGATCCTGATCATTTCTTATTTCAAACTACGCTTATTTATTGGTTTGATGATCCCCCATAAGACGTGGAATTAAGTATGTATAATAGTTTCCTATGGTATTAAAGATCTTTTTATAGGTAGCTGAAACATATTCATTTCATTTATATAAATCTGCAAGTTTTTGGTTTTCAGTAAACTGTTGAAGCTAACGCGATAAGTTGCCAACTTTCATTGAATGCGGAGCCAACTTATTACATTTTGAGGGATACAGTAATTTCAGCAAAGCAATGCTAAAAAATTTCAATTTGAAACCAATTTTACTTTCCTCTTCATGAGGTAAAAGGGGGGAGGGTCCTTGATTTTTTACCATTATACAGTATTATTTATGCATAATTGGTTATATGGCTATAGTAAACATCAAGATTTAAATGGAAAAAGAAAAGGGAAAGAAATCCGACCTACCGGATTCGAACCAGTGACCTAAGGATTAGCTGTTTATACAAACTACAGTCCTCCGCTCTACCAACTGAGCTAAGGTCGGAGATGTCTGCTTTCATGCAAATTATTTAAATATTACAACTTCCATTATATTTATTTGTCATTTTTACTTTTTTCATTTGGTTTATTTGATTTTAATATTTCGAAATGGCATGGTTTAATTTCGAGGAACCCACTTATTTTATATAGTATAGGAGAAAATACAATGCTCTATAGATAATTAGTTTAAATTTCAAATATAAATACTCCCTACGGTCCACTTTATGTGACACAATTAGTCAACAACTATTTGGAGAGTCAAAGAAGGTTTTCTTTGATCATGCTTTTTTCAAATATTTTATAAATTACTAACGAGTGTAATTTATAGTACATTCATGTAGTTTCTAAATATGTAAATTTTATTCGAGTAGATTTAAAAATTTTATATCCGAGTTTACATAGAAAAAAATTAATCAAATTGACCCTCGTACTCCGAATTACGTCACATAAAATAGAATGGAGGTGTAACATGTTGTACTTTCACGTCAACAAAAGTAAGTCAAATTTTTGCTCTCATATTCTTGTGTACTTTAATTGTTGGAACATTGAGATTCTTTTTTTTTTTTTTTTTTGGCGTTACGTCGACTCAATTTAAAGATAAACTTGTTAGGATTATTGCTTGGGCTCGGACAGTTCAATTTAAATGGTGACATTTGTTTCCAACATAGGTATAAAAAATAGTAAGAAAAACTTTCAGCTTTTACAAGAGTTGAAGAAGAATGGGAGAATTTAGGAAAACTTTTTCAATCAAATGCCATTAGAAAAGTTTTTAGTTTAAAAAGGAAAACCAGAAAACTACTCCCAAAGTAGTTTTCAATTTTTACAAAAATTTAAATACTTTTTCCTGTTGATTTTTTGTTTAAAAAATTTAATATAGAATATTCAAAACTTTCTCAACACTTGAAAACAAACTCCAAGAGTGGGTAGTAGCTCGAAGACAAGGTTGAGATAAGAAAAATGGTGGTGGAAATGTCCATGATCCATAGTACACGAGGAGCTAGTTATTAGGTACTTAAGTCCATATCTATCAAAGACAGAAGCTTTTTCTATAATAAAAAATCATTGTGTATCAACCACTTTACAAATTTAGACTATTTTTCAAGTTAAATTATTCGATATTCGAAATTCACTGATTCGATTAATTTGGAATTTGCATCGGGCGAGTTGCACCACCGGCAATGCTTATTTCTTCGACAAGACACCACTAGCATTGCCTAGCTGTGATCAAGATGTAAAATGTCATAACATGTAATTTGGACCGGAGGCAAGAAATATAATAAAATATAATTATTATTTTCTTCTATTCGGATTGTAAGTATCCATAAGAGACCATTTTCTATGTGTGTGTCGAAGTTATTTCTTTCTCTACTTTCTCAATCGTCACATTATTTACTTTTTAAGAACATATTGAGTCTTTAATTTCACCACTGTATTTGTGGCTTACAAAGGACATAGAGCCAATTGTTACGGAGTGGCACTGAAATAAACCTGTAGTACGTAGTAATAATTGCATTATACCCAAAAAAAATAAGAAAAAGTACATACAAAAATGCAAGTGCGTCACGTCGAAAATTGACTTTAGCTTTTATCAAATTATTTGATAGTGAAGCGAATAAATTGACTAGACAAGGTCAAGACAAATCTTCGGTACGTTAATGTTATGAAGGAGAAATCACACTCCAAGTGGCAGAGAAACTGCTCCTTTTTTAACGACCTTCCTCACAGATTGGTTTGGTGGAACTTTAATTTAATTTAGTTATACTTACTGCATAGCCTCTAATTATTATGTCTTCCTAATCTTTTAACAAATAATGATTTTTGTTAGTTTTAATCTCTTAATGAAGGCTTTGCTCTTGTCGCCTTCTCTTCTTCTTCCTCCAATCCTCCCATTTATGTACTTCTAATATTCCTGCAAGGAGAGAGGAGAGAAGGTTTAGAGAAGGGCACAACGTTTTTCCCTTCCACAACAACAACAATAATCGCGCCTCAATCATAAGTAAATTGGGAGCGCTCATAAATTGATTAGTTTTACGCTGGCTGTCAACCTGCCGCGAGCATTCATTCCTCCTTTACCAAGGCTTGGGAGCGGCAACAATTTATGTTGAGTAGCAACCAAAGAAAATATTGTGTCACCATTTGGAAAGACTCAGGCCAAGGCTAATTTTGTCCAATTTGGGAACAAAGGAAAATTGAAATCAGCCAAAAATGAATGACTTGTTCTCTAATTCGTTTAAAAAGTACCAAGACCTTAAAAAACATGTCCAAGTGGATGATCTAGAGGGTGGTCAAGTTAGCCAATCAGAAAATGAAAGCATTGATCTTGCTAAATTCTTTGAAGATGTAGAGAATGTGAAAGAGGATATGAAGAATGTCGAAAAGCTCTACAAAAAACTACAAGAATCAAATGAAGAGAGCAAACTTGTACATAATGCCAAGACTGTCAAAGAAATAAGGTCTAGGATGGACTCAGATGTATCACAGGTCTTGAAACGCGTCAAGATGATCAAAGGAAAACTGGAAGCCCTCGAACGATCCAATGCAGCTCATAGGAAAATCCCAGGTTGTGGTCCTGGTTCTTCTGCAGATCGAACGAGGACTTCAGTAGTTAGCGGGTTAGGGAAGAAATTAAAAGTCCTCATGGATGATTTCCAGGCATTAAGGGCGAGAATGAATGATGAATATAAGGAGACCGTTGCAAGAAGATACTTTACTGTGACAGGAGAAAAGGCGAATGATGATTTGATCGAAAATCTAATATCGAGCGGGGAGAGTGAGTCCTTCCTCCAGAAGGCAATCCAAGAACAAGGTATACTATTTGTTGTCTGCCCTGATTTTCTTAACATGTTTGTTTTTCTCATGCTCTTTTTTTATATAAAAAAAATGGCAACGCATCCACTGTATAGACTCAGTTTAAGGAAAGAATTTGTGAAACACAAATTTTAGTTGTCAACTTTCTTTTGAGCGAATTTTATGAGGTTATTCTCTGGATTTGAATTCTCTTTTGTATAATCTCTATGAATAGTGATGATTGCTCATCTTCCTCTATGTAGGTCAATGACTTAACTACATTAACTTTTTAATTTTCCTTTGATATATTTCTCTTTTGTCATCTGATTTATGTTATATGTTATTCAGGGTTTGCTATGTTAGTTTCTGTATAACACCTTATTATTTCGATCCTAACAGGTAGGGGCCAGATTATGGACACTATTTCAGAAATACAAGAAAGACATGATGCTGTGAAGGAGATTGAGAAGAATTTGATTGAGCTACACCAAATATTTCTAGACATGGCTGCATTGGTGGAAGCACAAGGCCAACAATTGAATGATATTGAAAGTCATGTGGCACATGCAAGTTCTTTCGTTAGGCGAGGGACTGAGCAACTAACAGAAGCTAGGGAGCTACAGAAAAGCTCAAGAAAGTGTACTTGCATTGCCATTTTCCTTATCATTTTGCTTGTCATTGTCCTTACTTTTCCTCTCTGGTGGCCATTACTTGTTAGCAAAATTGCAAATTAACATAAGAAGAAAAAAAAAGCAACCCACCTGAATTTTGGAAGTGTACTAAGATTAGACTTGTTTGGTTGTTTGAAGAAGAAACAAATAAAAGTTTGATCAGGTTATTGTGAATTTTAGGAAATTTTTGGCAATGTGACTATGATTTGTAAGCATTTCCTTCATTTAATCATTATCAGTACCTTCTTTTCTTTGATATTGTACTTATTGAAGCAAATTTTGTCACATTAATGGGACATATTTGTGCACAATCTTCCTAGACTTGTGAAATGGATGTGTATTTGTAGAGTAAGCAGGGAAAAAGAGATGAAATTCCGATATAGGGGTGGCAAACGGGTGTGTCGGTTCGGATATGGGCCGGGTCGAAAATGGATAATGCAAAACGGATAAATTATCCGACTCGACCCATATTTAATTCGGATAAAAAAACGAGTTAACCGGCGGATAATATGGATATCCATGACTTCTTGAATATGATCCCTTTTGGGAGAATTCCTAGTTTGCAAATTTGAAGAACCCCCAATTTGAATCTTTACAAATTTAAAAATTAAATTCATTAGTTATAAATCCCGCTTAAACTATACAACTTTTGTCAGTTCCCTACCTAAATTATCGCATGTCCCAAAAACTCCCTGAACTCCCATTCATAATAAAAATCCCTCGTCGCTTATGTGGCATAATGTGTATAATAAATCGCCAAAAAGCGTGTGAAGGCGGAAAAATGCCATTAAAATAGCCCACCTGACAATGTTTAATGGCTAATTAGCCTTTCTTTTTTTAAAATTTATATTTCTTTTTATTTTCTCATCTTTTTCTTTATATTTCACCTTCCTTCCTCATCTTTTTACCTTTTTTCTCCATTTTTTCACCTTTCTTCTCTATTTCTTCATCTGAATCCATCTGAAATTCTCCCTTTCTTGTCAAAACCCAATCTTCTATACCAATTCGGGAGCAAAACTCTAGTTTTTATCCCGATTTTCGAACAGAAACATGAATAGACAAAACAATTAAAGTTAGAACTAAGATTAATGGAGAAAATCGCTACCGATAGAAGGTGTATCCATTATCCGATGAGAGCATAGAAAAAATGAGTTTTTTACAATTGGCCCACTAGTTTTAACCCTATGTCACGGCCCGAACCTAGGCCTGGACGTAACACGGCACTCGGTGCCTGACTACATGTGACCGAGCGAACCAACTGGCTGGCTGAATCAACATGTGATATCATAACATACTAAATGCGGAAGATAAACTAACACATGCTGCTATACTGAAAGTCTGAATGATAAAAAAATCAAAGTGCGGAAATACTAATACAATTCTGAAACATACTTGTAGCTAACATTGCTTAACATGAAAAGCTTATGACTATGTCTAACTGTTACTCTAGTCTATGAAGCCTCTAATGAAGTACTAAAAACACTGACTGTCTGAAAATACTGAAGACTGTAAGGTAATGATAATGCCCCGGAAGAACTGGGATCACCAAGTAGCTGGTACGAGAATCCTAGCGCTCTGAATCATCAACCTGTATATCATTACCTGCATCGTGAGATGCAGGCCCCGGGCAAAAGGGACGTCAGTACATTTGAATTGCACTGATATGTAAAGCAACTGAAAGAAAGAATTATAAATGCTGAAACTGAAACTGAGCTGATAACTGAGAATTGATAATTGATAACTGAAATGATAACTATCAAAACTGAACTGAAATGATAACTGATAACTGATAACTGAAGTGATAACTGATAAGTGATAATTGATAACTGCTAACTGAAATGATAACTGATAACTGAACTGACCAAAGGAAGTAAGAATATGAATACTCCCTCTTCTGAATGATGAACAACCCGTTTATCTTAATAAGCTACAGCCTCGGGGCCAATATATATGTGCACAAAGCTACGGCCTCAGGCCCAAGTATACGTATACATAACTACGGCCTCAGGCCCAAAAATACATAAAGCATAAACTATGGCTTCAGGCCCAAACATGCATAGAGCATAAACTACGGCTTCAGGCCCAAACATACATAAAGCATAAACTACGGCCTTAGGCCCAAGTATGCATAAAGCATATAAACTACGGCCGCAGGCCCAAATACAGGTGTTCAACATTCAGGAACTGAGAATCAAACTGCAATACATGATAGTGAAATACTGAATCACACTGAGTTACATGATACTGAAATACTGGATCACACTGAGCTACATAATACTGGAATACTGAATAGGACTAGACTGAGACATGTATTCTTGAACTGATTATGAACACTGAAACTTCAACAGTTTATGACATACTAAGTAATCTATGCTAAGACCCGGGGGCATCAAACCCAAGTCTATATTGAATACGCACTGAGCTCACAACGTTCAGAATGAAAGTGGTGAACGAGTTATGAAGCTAGAGAATAGAAGTTCTACAATTATTCAAGGAACTAGGCTTAACTATATTTCTGAGGCAATTGGTAACGCCGTAAAAGAAACGTAGTGTAGGGAGAATCATTAAAATTCTCAAACATAGAGAGTTAGCCTCACATACCTTAACTTCTTGCTCTTGAGCATAATACAACGTTTGTCAACCCTTTCAACTTTAATCTAAATCAATACAAGTCAAAGGAATTCCATATTAGCAATAATTCTCATGTTTGGTCATTTAAGCATCTTATCAAACACTTGGTGAAAATAAAGCTTCATAGTCCTTATTAATGGTGTCTCTACACCCAATAACCCATTCTCTTATTCCTAGATAAATTCTAAAGTCTCAAATGGTTATAATCAACATTATTCTTTATTACCCATAAGGTAAATAACACCCTTAACCAATAATCAACAATCAACACCCCAAACCTATGATCGTTCATGCTTTTTTATCAAACCCATCAACTCATATCTCATGAACTAGAGTCTATAATCATTAATCCAATGCTAGAATCAATTAAAGGGTGAAGACATTACCTTTTTGAAGTTCAATCCCCTTGAATTCGAGTTCTTGGGTTCCTTCTCTCAACAATGATGTCCCAATCGAATATCTAATGATATGGAGGGTTTATCCATGTTAATAAGATGTTGGTAAATTAAAATTAACTTAGAATCACCATTGGAACTTACCTTGGGTGGTGGAGGGACTCTTAAGGAGTTAGGTTTTTGAGAGCTCCCCTTCCTAGAGCAAGTTTTTATATTTTGGGGCTGTGGGGGACGAAATAGGGCTTAAAAAATGACTCCCCAAGTCCGCCACCGCGCCCCCTGTAGGCCTGACCGCGGCCCGACCACGGTAAATAACAGGAACACTGCCTTACGACCGCGGTCGCGGTCCGGGCTCGGTGGTTGTGCATTATTCTATAAACGGGCATAATGTTTTGCACAAAGCTCCATTTGGGCTCCACAATATATCGTTAGAAAGCTACTGCAAATGCCTACAGCTTTCATGCTTTGTGTTTTGCCAAATGCCTTAAAAATTTTCACTAAAACCTGCTGGAAGACAGACTTTCTGCAAACTTAGTCGATTTTGTCGAATCTTATGCACCTCACTCTCCATCATGATTCCGAAACAATTATTTTCACCAATAATAATCCCTCTAGGACTTCATATGTCTAAAATATCAAATTAATACCCATTTAACATATCCACACCTAGTCCGAATGTACGGGGTGTTACATTATCTCCCCCTTGGGATCATTCATCCTCAAATGATTGTCCTGACTGTAACTTCTGCTAACTCCGGACCTTAAACGGGTCTGGTGGAAACATGAACTTTCATTAACACTTGCATACTAACCTGAATGAATACATGATTACTGAACTATTGAGATACTGAACTGAATGACTACTGCATTGACTGAATATTGGTCTGCCATAGATACGTGAATACTGAACTAACATAGGTATATGAATATTGAACTGGCACGAATATTTGAGTAATCTAAGTACTAAGCTGGCATGAATGTCTAAGTATTGGACTAACATGAGTATCCGAGTATTGTACTGACATGAGTATCTGAGTATTAAACTGACATGAGTATCTGAGTACTAGAAACTTGAATGCTATAGTGGGATATGTGAAATACTGGTTGTACCGCCGCAAATTTTGGTGGCAACTCTAACTCATAAGCTAATTGACCGATCCTTCGCAAGAATCTATATGGCCCAATATAGCAGGGACTATGCTTCCCCTTTTTCCCAAATCTCATAACTCCTTTCATAGGCGAAACTTTCAGAAACACCCAATCATCAACTTTAAACTCTAGTTCACTATGCTGCATCTTCGAATAGGACTTTTGGCGGCTCTGAGTCGTCTTCACACGTTCTTGAATCAACTTAGCTTTCTACATAGTCTGATAGACCAATTTTTGTCCCAACAACTCCTCTTCACCAACTTTCAACCGACCAATTGGCGATCTACACCTTTGCCCATACAGAGTCTCGTGCGGTGCCATCTTGATACTAGTATGGTAGTTTATTATTAGCAAGGTCAATGAGAGTTATGTGATCATCCCAATTACTTTTAACATCAAGGACATATCCTCAACTGTTTGAATAATGCGCTCTGCCTGGCCATCTTTCTGAGGATGAAAAACTTGTGCCAAGTCCTTTCGAAAATGACTTATGAAAGTTCATTGTAAACTTAGCACCACAGTTCGAAATGACAGACCACGGAGTCCCATGCAATCAGACGATTTCCTGAATGTATAACTTGGTATAATCTTCTGCTGTATCTGTAGTCTTTACTGGCAAGAAATGTGCTGACTTGGTAAGTCGATTTACAATAATCCAATCAAATCATGCTTTTAAAATGAGCAAGATAATCCCGTTATAAATTTCATATTTACCATTTCCACTCAAATATGTGTATTCTGTGATAAAACACTAGGCTTTCTGCTACTTGATTTTCACTTGCTGACAATTCAGACAATTGGCCGCAAAGTCTGTGACGTTCTTTTTCATGTTGGTCCACCAATAAACCTTCTTAAGACCATGATACATATTTTTGGTACCTGAGTAAATAGAATACCTGAAATTCTGGGCTTCTAGCATGATCTTCCCTCTTTAAGTCCATCTATGTCTGGAACACACAATCTGTCGTGGTACCTCAAAGTACTATCATCTCCCCCTTATTCCGAAGCTATCATTTTATGCCTATGAATCCCATCTTTCAGCTACAACAAGTAGGGATCATCAAACTATTTCTCCTTCACTTCGCCTACTAAGGGGGAACAAATCATATTCTAGACAACAACTCTACTATCTTTGGAGTACGCAAATTGAACTCCTAGCTAGGCTAAGCGGTGAACTTCTTTCACCAGAGTTGTCTTATCTACCTCAATCATGAGTTATACTTCCCACACTTGATTATCTTCTTAAGCACTTCCTGAAAACACTTATAGCATTGTTGTGACTTAAGTCTTTGACCAGTACTCCGAAGACTAGTGTCTCGTGCAATGACACTACCCTCGTGACACATAAGTAGGCATGATTTTATAGCTTTTCTGTGATCACTTTATCATCAATAACTAAGCTCGGTGATCATTCTACTCACTTTGTGTTTCTTACACATGCTAGACATAATCCTTGTGGTAATTATATAATTTTTCCTCATTACCGAACTGATTTTCTTTTTCATATCCCATGCTAACTATTCGAGTTTCAAATCTCCATCTGGACTTACTGAAAATTTTCACATCACCCCTTAGACCAAAGGTCTTATACTTGTGGATCCTTCTCTTTTTGTTGGGATCCAAATAACTTTCCTTATTTTCTGCAATTCTTTGCGATCTACGTCAATGACGACTCATCTTCCAACTTACTTCTGAGAAATCTCTCTTACTAGGAAAAACTAAATTATTCACTTAACGGAAAGCTAATGTATTCACAACTATCATATACAATCTTAATAATTTAACTCTTCGCACACTGTCAATGTTGGGGAAACCCCCTTTCCATAACTCTTAAAGGCTATTCTTGTGTAGTTTGCTCTCTTACTGCTAGCTGATTGTTTTTCCCACTATCACTGTACTTCGGGTTTAACTTAAACTCTTTGGGTTCTAACACACGTTCGGTATTTCAAACTGTCATTCACTCACTAGAGTTAACCTGGCTAAGTGAATCAAATTGTACCTCTACTAGCTCTGCTGAAAGTGTTAATTCACTGTATCAACTCAAAACTTACTTACTATTCTTTTACTAACCACCTGCTACCATCATCTTTTCTTGCTCTACTTTGAATAACTAAAGTGAAACATAAGGTTATTCTAACTTCCCTCACCATCCGGCCATGTTCTACGGTCGCATACTATCCTTTTTTTTTCTTCTAACTATGTGCATGGATCACACTTAGGGAATTCATCTGCCTTAAATGAAATTGGGATATCTAACCCCCAAACTTTCTATACAATACTAAACCATATCATACTATAAACATCCCGGGCAATCATTTAGTCACATAACCTAAGGGGGAACTGCCATATCTTTTATCTTACAGCAGTAGCTGCTTCTTATAGTAACTTACTAACATGGTACTTCTAGTTCTGATTTGAATAAATATGAACTACTTACAATCGTTTCCTGAAATTCACTATTGGCTGCTCTTGGTTCTCATTTCATACATCATATCTTCTAGTTATTTGCATGAGTTCTACGAAAAATACATCTCTAATAATAACAATCATTTTTGACTCCTAGGTATTTTACCCTTAGGCTCTTTTCTGTCCAAACTATAGTGACCAATGTTAGGGTCTGACATCTGAACTATCATTATCCAACTTGTGGCTCCATTTCCAAAAATTAAATAAAGTTGTTCTAGGAGGTAAAACACATATGAATACACTACCATGCACAACTTATCTTTCAAAGTATACTATCATCTGATAAATCACTTCCTGCGCCCTTCGGTGAGTCTTGGTCTTAATCCAGACCTAAAATATGCGAAGGTTTCGTTATAATCACTGTTACTTACATTTTCTTTTAGCATCCATATGCATCACTGTGTGCTCACCGGTCATCAGAATTTTGATACACTGAAAATCGGAGATCTGGTAACTGAATAACTAATAACTGGCATCCTGAATAACCATAAACTTGCTAACTGAAAGATTGTATAACTGGTAACTGAGGTACACTGATAGCTATAAGACATGGTTACTGCTTTTCTACTTTTTGATAAGGTTATGCTCTAATCTGTACTACTATCCATTGCATCCCACTTTAAACATCCTCTCAAGTCTCATATTTACCAACCTGTACTCCATAATTATACCCCAATGGGAAATTATCCTCTCTAGGACTTTAGGTTTCTCCTGCGCGTCGCTTGGGCATCCAATACATTTGGAATTCGATAGGAAGAAAAGGTTACCTATTGCTCTAAGTTTTATGGCATGATCTAGAGTAGAAAGAAATGAGACAATCCTGGATGTCTTGGTAGTTAACTGTTTATATGAGTGGTCGGCACACACATACAAAGGAAACTCCACTGGACTCGGCTTCATAGACTCCCTAAGACTCTTGAACCTAGTGCTCTGATACTAAGCTTTGTCACGCCCCGAACCTGGGCCTGTACGTAACATGGCACTCGGTACCTGACTACATGTGACCGAGCGAACCAACTGGCTGGCTGAATCAACATGTGACATCATAACATACTAAATGCGGAAGATAAACTAACACATGCTGCTATATTAAAAGTCTGAATGATAAAAAAATCAAAGTGCGGAAATAGTAATACAATTCTGAAACATATTTGTAGCCAACATTGCTTAACATGAAAAGCTTGTGACTCTGTCTAACTGTTACTCTAGTCTATGAAGCCTCTAATGAAGTACTAAAAACACTGACTGTCTGAAAATACTAAAGACTGTAAGGTAATGATAATGCCCCGGAAGAACTGGGGATCACCAAGTAGCTGGTACGAGAATCCTAGCGCTCTGAATCATCAACCTGTAAATCATTACCTGCATCGTGGGATGCAGGGCCTGGGCAAAAGGGACGTCAGTACATTCGAATTGCACTGGTATGTAAAGCAACTAAAAGAAAGAATTATAAATGCTAAAACTGAGATGATAACTGAGAATTGATAATTGATTACTGAAATGATAACTATCAAAACTGAACTGAAATGATAACTAATAACTGATAACTGAAGTGATAACTGATAACTGATAACTAATAACTGAAATGATAACTGATAACTGAACAGAACAAAGGAAGTAAGGATATGAATACTCCCTCTTTTGAATGATGAACAACCTGTTTATCTGAATAAGCTACGGCCTCGGGCCTAATACATATGTGCACAAAGCTACGGCCTCAGGCCCAAGTATACGTATACATAACTACGCCCTCAGGCCCAAAAATGCATAAAGCATAAACTACGGCCTCAGGCCCAAAGATGCATAAAGCATAAACTACGGCCTCAGGCCCAAACATGTATAAAGCATAAACTACGGCATCAGGCCCAAGTATGCATAAAGCATATAAACTTCGGCCTCAGGCCCAAATACAGGTGTTCGACATTCAGGAATTGAGAATCAAACTGCAATACATAATAGTGAAATACTGAATCACACTGAGTTACATGATACTGGAATTCTGAATTACATTGAGTTACATAATGCTGGAATACTAAATAGGACTAGACTGAGACATGTATTCTTGAACTGATTATGAACACTGAAACTTCAACTGTTTATGGCATACTGAGTAATCTATGCTAAGACTCGGGGGCATCATATCCAAGTCTATATTGAATACGCACTAAGCTCACAACGTTCAGAATGAAAGTGGTGAACGAGTTATGAAGATAGAGAATAGAAGTTCTACAACTATTCAAGGAACTAGGCTTAACTATATTTCTGAGGCAATTGGTAACGTCGTAAAAGAAACGTAGTGTATGGAGAATCATTAAAATTCACAAACATAGAGAGTTAGCCTCAGATACCTTAACTTCCTGCTTTTGAGCATAATACAACGTATGTCAACCCTTTCAACTTTAATCTAAATCAATACAAGTCAAAGGGATTCCATATTAGTAATAATTCTCATGTTCTGATCACTTAAGCATCTTATCAAACACTTGGTGAAAATAAAGCTTCATAGTCCTCATTAATGGTGTCTCTACCCCCAATAATCCATTCTCTTGTTCATACATAAATTCTAAAGTCTCAAATAGTTATAATCAACACTATTCTTTATCACCATAAGGTATTATCATCCATAAGGTAAACAACACCATTAACCAATAATCAACAATCAACACCCAAAACCTATAATCGTTCATGCTTTTCTATCAAACCCATCAACTCATATCTCATGAACTAGAGTCTATAATCATTAATCCAATGCTAGAATCAATTAGAGGATGAAGACATTACCTTTTTGAAGTTCAATCCCCTTGAATTCGAGTTCTAGGGTTCTTTCTCTCAACAATGATGTCCCAATCGACTATCTAATGATATGGAGAGTTTACCCATGTTAATAAGATGTTGGAAAATTAAAATTAACTTAGAATCACCATTAGACCTTATCTTGGGTGGTGGAGGGACCCTTAAGGAGTTAGGTTTTTGAGAGCTCCCCTTCCTAGAGCAAGTTTTTATGTTTTGGGGCTGTGGGGGACGAAATAGGGCTTAAAAAATGACTCCCCAAGTCTGCCACCGCGCCCCCTGTAGGCCTGACCGCGGCCCGACCACGGTAATAGCAGGAACACTACCTCATCACCGCGGTCGCGGTCCTGGCGCGATGGTTGTGCACTATTCTGTAGAATGGTCATAACTTTTTGCACAGAGCTCCGTTTGGGCTCCACAATATATCGTTGGAGAGCTATTTCAAAGGCCTACAACTTTCATGCTTTGAGTTTTCCCAAATTCCTTATACATTTTAACCAATACCTGCTGGAAGACGGACCTTTTGCAAACTTAGTCAATTTTGTCGAATCTTATGCACCTCACTCTCCATCTTGATTCCGAAACAACTATTTCACCAATAATCATCCCTCTAGGACTTCATATGTCTAAAATATCAAATTAATACCCATTTAACATATCCACACCTAGTCCGAATGTACGGGATGTTACATTATCTCCCCCTTGGGATCATTCGTCCTCGAATGATTGTCCTGACTGTAACTTCTGCTAACTCCGGACCTTAAACGGGTCTGGTGGAAACATGAACTTTCATTTACACTTGCATACTAACCTGAATGAATACATGATTACTGAACTGTTGAGATACTGAACTGAATGACTACTGCATTGACTGAATATTGGTCTACCATGGATACGTGAATACTGAACTAACATAGGTATATGAATATTGAACTAGCACGAATATTCGAGTAATCTGAGTACTAAGGTGGCATGAATGTCTAAGTATTGGACTAACATGAGTAGCCGAGTATTGTAATGAAATGAGTATCTGAGTATTGAACTGACATGAGTATCTGAGTACTAGAAACTTGAATGCTATAGCAGGATACGTGAAATACTGGTTGTACCACCACGAATTCTGGCGGCAACTCCAAAGAGATATTTTCTTTAAACTATTTTGCCACCCACTGTCCCAAGAGTAGACCAAAGGATGTTTTCACTTACTGAATGTAGTGACTAATATCTCTTTGGGCCGATCTTGTTGTTGAAAGTAAGTTCCAGTTTTAACTCGGTTTTTCTGAATCAACTGTTTCTATTTGTTCTTAGAAGAAATATTTGAAGGTATTAATTCTTAAAGAAATATTTTACTAAAGTGAACAAGAAAGAGTAAGTTAGTGTGCTTTCTAAGGAAGAAGCATGGGACCTGTTTAAGCAAAAGGTTGGAGACGACTTGATGAGGTGCTAGCATCTCCACGATTACAAGTTGTTGCCAAGGATGTCGCAATGGAGTGTGGAGGTCTTCCACTGGCTCTTGTAACAGTTGGTCGGGCTTTAAGAAGAGAAAATGATATGAGGCATTGGGAAAATTCATTAAGCCAGCTGAAAAATCCAATGGGAAGAATATACGGAATGGAGAGTCGAGTCTTCACACGTCTGAGATTTAGCATTGAAAGACGGAAGGACAATGTGACTCGGTCATGTTTTCTTTATTGTGCATTGTACCCAGAGGATCATCATATTGAGACTGAAGAACTGATTAAATACTGGGGTATGTGAAGGCATGTTGGATGATCTCGGGTATGGAGAATCCAAGATGCTGCAGGGAATGATGATATAAGATGAACTGAGAAACGCGTGTCTGTTAGAGATCGGCTGTCAAGAAGGTAGTTGGAATGAATATGTCAAAATGCATGTCCTCATTAGGGATATGGCAATAGCTGTTACAATAGTGAATCCACTGTTTATGATCCGAGCAGGACGTGGAATTCGTGTCCCACCAGTTGAGAACGAATGGCTCGTAGGCCTTGAAAGAATCTCGTTAATGAGAAATGATTTGAGCTCATTAGTTTTAAACCGAAATGCCCTCAGCTAACTACCTTGCTTTTGCAGTATAATTCATTGTCCAAGGGCATACTTCCTTCTTTCTTTAACCATCTAGGAAGTCTCAAAGTTCTGGATTTATCTTACACAGGCATCGCTAGGTTACCTGATTTACTTTCTAATCTGGAAAACCTCCATATGCTCTGCTACTACGCAGTTGTTGGAACTTGCCTTACGTGCCAACGATGGAAAGGCTCAAGGATCTGAGGGTTTTGGATCTCTCTTCTACATCAATCGAGTTTACGCCACAGGGAATGGAAATGTTACTCTATCTGAAGCATCTGGATCTCTTCTACACTACTGTTGATGCATTTGATATTTGAATTTTAGGAACATACACGTTATTGGAAGAACTCCTAACAATTGGTTTATGGCAACATCTAATGTTCAGTCTGGATTTTGTTAATGTCGTGGCAAGCTGCACCAACTTGGCAAACCTTGAAGCCAATTTCAGCACCTTGCACGACTTCAATCGTTATGTCTTGTCAGGTCACTGGAGCATGCTTGAGAATTTCAAATTTTGCATAGGCTATCCCAATCCTCTAAATTACCTGGAAAAAAATAGTGTGGGATTCTTCGGGATTCACATCGTTGAAAGGGAAGTTGTCCAATGCTGAAGAGATAGTTACAGAAGCAGAAAGTGAAAAGGTCATCCAAGAGAACGAGAATGAAGTGGTCCTCCCAAGTTTGCCAAAATTAAGATATACCAACACTAAGAAGCATATGCAGAGGTCCGATGATTTGTGATTCCTTAACGAGTATTGAAGTCATAGATTGTCCGGAGCTGGAAATAATTCCCTTCTTTCTGGAAATAAGGCAGCAATTAGTTGACTCTCTCAAACAGATCATAAAAGGAAGCAGAAGGTGGTGGTGGACATTAGGGCGGAACCACCCTATTCCCACATCTCTCCTTGCTCCACTCTTTAAACCTGAATCTGCTCCTAATGAAGACATTAGGGTTGATTCCAAAACAGTAAACAGTTATGATGGCAGCTCGGGGAGTTCTTTTGGGCAACGATTACATTCTTACTGTAAGTAACAAGCTTGCACTCTCTTAAAGACTTTCTCTTTTGAAGTCGCACGTTTTTTAATCTTGTGAATCATATTTCTTATTCAACACTAAGAGAATAGATGTAGAGCTTTGACTGAGTAGGCAAAATATCTGGAATTTTGTGTTATGCATAAGGGCTATTTTGTGGCAGGAAACCGGAAGAACCAAACAATTTTGTAATAGATACACTTGCCTTGTTTTGGTAACAGTTTTATTATCCCGACTTATCTCCCTATTAAAATGCGATGATATTGAGTTTGGCCCTTTGACAACAGTTGACTATTTTTTCTTCTCAGTAATTACTCTCAAAATATCTGGAGCCAACTACTTTTTTTGGTTTCTTTGTGGGGCGGGGCTCTCTGGAATCGGAAGTGTTATAGTAGGCTGTGAGTCCTATCGTGAGCCGATGGACAGTCAAGTTATCTGTGCTGAGTTCTGGCTGCTTTGTGGATAAGAACGTGAACTACTAACCAAGTTCTAGCTTTATGTGTTAAAAAATTTTCAAGTATGTGAAAGTATCGGCAAAGAATCTTGCTGGTAAATGCTTGTCACCTATGTCAAACTATTGTAAAAAAGATCAGAAATATGCATTTCTTTCTTCTATTTTAGTTATAGACTAGTTCTGTTGCCTATATTCTAGCGCACTTTACTTGATCTTTGTTCACAATATCCAAAGATTCCATAACCACCTTCTCTTCTCTCCTTTCCACGTTGTTATGAGGGGAAAGATTCATCCAAGTCATATAATAATTGGGTGATAGATTCTTTCTTATTACATTTATTGCCATTATCTACATTTATTGCATATTTGTGCTATTATATTTGTTAGCATTCATTGAATACAAACGTGCTATTTAACGCTGTCAAACGTTGTTCAACTTACCAACTTCTCACGATATTTGATTTAGAATTTATTATTTTTAACTAAGATTCATCCTTCATCTCTTCATTAATTGGTTTAACTAAAAGGCTCAGCACTTTTTGGTCAAACAATTTGGCGCCGTCTGTGGGGAGTATAAATTTTTAGTTTCTTCTAGATCATAAAGGACAACCATCTTTTTCTCGTCTGCACAATCTAACAATGGCAGGGAAAAGAGATGAAAGACAGAAAGCAATAATGGGTGTCACTACCAACATCTTAAACACCATCAATGAGGATGGCAGAGAAGACGATGAGAATGTGACACCGGGTATCACCCACGCGGAGTGACTCACCTCCCCCTCATGAAAGTGTAACCACTTTACGTGAGAGAGGAGCTTCCACATCCACAGCCGAAGAAGCACCACCAGCAGTGAAAAAATTACTGGAGGAATGGCTGACAAGCACTCTAAATAACATACTCGACAAACCCGCTCAACGGACGAGTAGGAACGTCTTACAGACGGATACCACAGCGATTGCCGACGAGCAACCCGCTCCCCCAACAGGTAACACTTACACCACCATTGATGCAGGTAATGACGCACTCACGTCCATCCTAAAGAAAATGGAAGAAATGGAAAATGGGAACAAGGAACTCTGCGACCAGATGAGGGAGCATCAAGAAAGGGTCGATAAAATACCAGGCGCCCCAAGACTCCTACCAAAACGGGATGTCGGTCGATTCGTCGAACAACTATATAGCTAGGAGGCAGCCCCACATGCCATATCCAAAACCTTCAAGATGCCGCCATACTTAAAGATTTATGACGGCACGACGGATCCCGAAGATCACATCATCCACTACATTACAGCAGTAAAGGGTAACGACCTCTCAAAGGAGCAAGTACCGTCAGTGCTACTAAAAAAGTTCGGCGAAACCTTAACTAGGGGAGCCTTAACTTGGTACTCACAATTACCAGCATGATCTATAACAACGTACGAGGAAATGGTCGACAAGTTCGTCACCGCCTACGCTGGAGATAAGAAAGCGAAAGCCAGGGTAAATGATATATTCGCCGTTAGGAAATCGCCTGGCGAGGGACTCAGGGACTTTTTAGCTCGGTTTAACAGGGTAAGAATGAGCTTACCAAATGTATCGGAAGGGATGGCGGTAGCGGCTTTCCAAAACGGGTTGAACAGGAATGGGTCAAGAGCGACAAGAAAACTATTAAGCAGATTCATGAAATACCCTCCCACCACTTGGGGAGAAATTCACAACGCCTACTGCGCCGAGGTGAGAGCGGACGAAGACGACCTAAACGGTCCGATACAACGGTTAACATCGGTTCAAACAGAGCCGAGGAAAGACCGTCACAGTGACGGTCGAAGAGATCAGTCTGGACCTCGCCTCAACTGAGATAGGCACCAACCTTATGTCAAAACAACCGTCCCACCATCTCCACGCCACGCGGAAGGACCGTCCATGTCGCATACAGGGACTCAGCGGAACGAAAGAGGTATGCCTCCGCTCTTATCTGCTCACAATTTTTGTGTTTCCCCTTCTGAGATAGTGTACGCACTAGAAAAGCTCGGCCCGAAGGTGAAGTGGCCGCAGAAGATGAAATCCGACCCGAGTACCTGAAAGTCGAACATCCTCTATGAATTTCATCAGGAGCAGGGTCACAAAACTGAGGACTGCATAGCCCTATGGCAAGAGGTAGTAAACATGCTCCACCAAGGGCACCTGAAGGAGCTGATGAGCGATCGAGGAAGAGCCAATTTCGGACGCGGAAGAGAACAACATCAAGGACCACCAAAACCGCCCTCCCCTGCCCGCACCATTCAGATGATCATCGGTGGAGGCGGCGAAGCAGCAGTAAACCACATAAAGTTTACCACCACACACAAACTGAAGCGGTCGATCACCCACGAACGGTATGATGATCTCGGAGAAAGTATCATCTTCGATAAGTCAGATACCAACGGTTTGATTTTTCCTCACTCCAATGCTCTTGTCATTACTTTACGTATTTCAGATACTGATGTAAAAAGAATTATGGTAGACGACGGAAGCAGCACGTGTATTATTCACCGTCGAGTTCTTGCGCAAATGCGACTCGAGGACAAGATAGTACCACGCTGTATAACACTAACGGGTTTTAACAATGCAGTCGAGCGAACCCCAAGAGAGATAACGCTGCCCGTTCTGGCTGGGGGCGTCACCCTAGAAACAACGTTCCACGTCATGAACCAGGACACAACTTACAACGCAATCATAGGATGACCATGGATACACGCCATGAGGGTCATCCCGTCTAGCCTGTATCAAGTAGTCAAATTCCTAACTCCGTGGGGGATATTCAGCATCCGAGGCGAACAACGCACAACCCAAGAATGCTACCGCATCGCCCAAGATTGTACGTTCACTCAACAACTAAAAGGAACAAACTCAGAAGCATAGCAATTACCAAAGTCGGGGTTCGAACCCAACGATCAGAAAGACGTTATCAAGGACCCCGACGTCGTGGAAGCAGCGGGGTCAACAATAGAAGATCTTGATCCTGTCCAATTAGACAGCAACAACAGCAGCAAAAAGGCTTATATAGGCCATAAGCTCTCCGAGCTAGGTAAATTTCATAAGTTTCTTATCGATAATGCCGATCTGTTTGCTTTTTCCCATGCAGATATGCCAAGTATTCCGAAAGACATTGCCATACACAAGTTGAACGTCGATCCCTTCTACCCCCAGTACGACAAGTAAGAAGAAAATTCACTGCCGCAATCAACGAGGCCGTCAGTGAGGAAGTGGATAAATTACTCGCTGACGGCTCCATCCGAGAATCAAGGTATCCTCAATGGGTCGCTAATGTAGTCATGGTAAAAGAGAAAAACAGGAAGTGGCGAATGTGCGTGGATTTCACGGACCTGAACAAGGCCTGCCCGAAAGACTCCTTTCCCTTGCCTCATATCGATCAGCTTATTGACGCAACAGTAGGGCACGAGTTGTTGAGCTTCCTGGACGCCTACTCAGGTTACAACCAAATCCTCATGGAGGAAGAGGACCAGGAGAAGACTACTTTCATCACCCGTCAAGGAACGTACTGTTATCGGGTCATGCCATTTGGCTTAAAGAATGCGGGGGCGACTTATCAAAGATTGGTAACCAAAATGTTCAAGGACCAACTCGGCAAAACTATGGAAGTTTACATAGACGACATGTTGGTCAAATCGAAAAGGAAGGAAGATCACGTCGATCACCTGAAAGAAGCCTTCGGGATACTAAGGCAATACGGCATGAAGCTGAACCCCCAAAAAATGTGCCTTCAGTGTAACTTCAGGCAAGTTCCTCGGTTTCTTGGTGTCACAAAGAGGCATCGAGGTCAACCCCGACCAAATCAAGGCCATTGAGGGAATACCGAAGTGTTAACCAGCAAGAAACAGGTGCAAAAATTGACGGGCCGCATTGCTGCCCTGTCGAGGTTCATCTCACGATCCTCCGACAGATGTCACAAGTTCTTTAACGTGCTCAAAAAGGACAACGGGCTCCAATGGAATGCAAAATGCATCGAGGCCCTAAGGGAACTAAAGGCATACTTATCTTCGCCTCCACTGCTCGCCAAAGCAGAACACGGTGAACGCCTCCTGATATACTTAGCCGTATCAGAGGTCACGGTAGGTGCAGTACTAGTCCGCGAAGATAAAGGTACGCAATCTACGATCTATTATATTAGCAAAACTCTCGTCGACGCCGAAACGAGGTACCCTCACCTCAAAAAATTAGCCTTGGCATTAGTTATAGCTTCACGGAAGCTTAGACCATATTTTCAATGCCACCCCATATTGGTGGTAACGACCTTTCCCCTACGAGGTATTTTGCATAAACCCGAGCTATCGGAGAGATTGGCCAAATGGGCCATAGAGTTGAGAGAGCATGATATAACATATCAGTCGCGAACAGCGATAAAATCGTAGGTACTCACCGACTTCGTCGCCAATTTTAGTGCCAAGATAATGACTGAGGTCGAACAAGAAACTTCTCGTACCTCGTCCAATTTACCCGACCTATGGGTCCTATACACCGACGGCACATCTAATGCGTCAGGATCTGGACTGGGACTCGTACTCGAGGTCCCAACAGGCGAAGTCATTCACCAATCCAATCTATACGGTGCCCCGATATAACTAACAACCAGGCCGAGTATGAGGTCGTAATTGCAGGATTAAAGCAAGCTCTCAAATACGGAGCACGACGAATCATCCTTAGATGCGCCTCGCAACTCGTTGTCAACCAAGTCACAGGGACTTTCCAAATCAAAGAGCAGAGGTTGCAAAGGTACCAGGCAGAAATTCATAAACTGCTACCAGAATTCGACGAATGTCGACTTGATCAGATACCTCGAGCACAAAACATCGAGGCAGACGGTCTCGCCGAGTTAGCAGCGGCCACCAAAAACATCACGAAGGAAAACGCGGTCACCCTCCTCCACTCGTCAATAGACCAACTCGAGGTACACTCTGTAAATTTGACTTGGGACTGGCGCAACCGTATTATAACATATTTGTAGGAAGGAGTACTCCCAGCAGACAAAAAGGAAGCCAAAAAACTTCGAATGCAGGCGGCTGGGTACAACCTCATAAATCACGACCTATACAAAAGAACGTTTGGGGGCCCCTTGGAGAAATGTCTAGGGCCAAATCAAACAAGACGCGCGATTGAGGAAGTACACGAAGGCCACTGCGGTGCCCATACCGGCAACCGGGCCCTCGTCAGATGCCTCATTTGAGCAGGATATTATTGGCCCACAATGAAGAAGGAAGAAGACGATTATGTCAAGAAGTGCGAACAGTGTCAGAAATACACCCCTATGATTCACCAAGCGGGCGAGCACCTCCACTCTGTCACATCGCCATGGCCGTTCATCAAATAGGGAATGGCCATCGTCGGACCCCTCCCAGCAGGGCGAGGTAATGTGCGTTTTCTTTTGGTTTTAACTGACTATTTTTCCAAATGGGTAGAAGCAGGTGTGTTCACCCAGATACGCGAACAGGAAGTTATCACATTCATATGGAGAAACATCATATGTCGTTTCGGCATCCCCAAAGAAATCAGTTGTGACAATGGACCCAAGTTCACCGGAAAGAAGACTGTCGAGTTCTTCGAAAAAAGGCACATCAAGCGAATACTCTCCACGCCATATCACCCTGCCGGTAACGGTCAGGCTGAATCCTCCAACAAAACAATACTGAATATCTTGAAGAAAAAGCTTGAGGACGCCAAGGGACTATGGTCGAAATTACTACCAGAGGTATTGTGGGCATACCGCACCACGCCAAAAACAAGCACAGGAGAAACGCCATATTCACTAGTCTACGGGACTGACACTATGATACCAGTCGAGGTCGGGGAACCCAGTTTGAGATACTCCAATGAAAGCGGGCTAAGGAACGACGAAAACAGAAAACAAGACCTCGACAAAGCAGAGGAGCGAAGAGACATCGCTTACATAAGAATGGTAGCCCAAAAGCAACAAGCAGAACGGTACTACAACAAAAAAGCCAATGTACGACCACTCAAAGTCGGAGACTATGTACTCAAGGCTAAAACACAAGCAAACAAATATTCGAGAGAAGGCAAACTAGGAACCAATTGGGACGGTCCATACAAAATCACGGCAGCAACAAACAAAGGATTTTTCCAACTGAAAATAATGGAGGGAAAACTACTACAAAACAATTGGAACATCGCCCATCTCAAATACTTCAACTTCTGAAAACAGATGCCCTCCGCGTCGTACTCTTTTTCCCTCATCCGGGTTTTGTCCTAGTTGTGTTTTCTCGGAGAGGTTTTTAATGAGGCGAC
>NW_017677141.1:0-3741 GCF_001879085.1 Nicotiana attenuata
ATCAACATTCTGGTGATATTATTCCTTACGAACAAATCACCTATGGCCAACTCACCAGTCTCATTCAACATGTCGCTCTCAAAATCTGTCGACATGATAAGATATTGAGGCAATTAGCCAAAGATAGAGCACAGACTCGCCAAGATCTAGGTGGTTTCTGTGAACAATTTGGTTTACCACCTTGTAGCAAAAAGCCTCACAAGAGACGAACAACCAAGGATATGGAGATTACAAAATATAGGTCTTCTGCACCCAAGTTCAGGAAGACCAAACCTTTTTCTTCTAAATCCAAAACTTTTCCTAGTAAAAATAAATCAACGAACTTCCAAACTCCCAATTCTGGCAAATGTTTCAAATGCAACAAACCGGGCCATATAGCCAAAT
Organism: Nicotiana attenuata; assembly: GCF_001879085.1. Taxonomy (NCBI): domain Eukaryota; kingdom Viridiplantae; phylum Streptophyta; class Magnoliopsida; order Solanales; family Solanaceae; genus Nicotiana; species Nicotiana attenuata. The sequence continues at coordinate 385 of NW_017677141.1, forward strand.
ACTGCAAGTTGTCTAACAAAGTTAGAAATCTTGATTTAGATGAGTCTGTTCTTAACCAGATCGAACAACTTTTATTAGAAGATAGCGACACTTCTGATGTTGCTGATGATGAACTTGAACAGCAATTTAACCAACTCGAAGATGATGACACAAATTCATCTTCATCCCAATCTAGTCAAGAGGAACCTGCAATTAATGTTCTCTCCAAAGAACAAGATCTTCTTCTTGAAATAATAAGCAATCTCCAAGATTCTGAGCAAAAGAAGTATTATCTCGAGCAATTCAAACGAACAATAGATAAGCCTTCCACATCTTCCTCTAATGTCTTTACCAATCATCCTCAAGTTGCCAATACTTACAATATTACTGATATCCTCAGTAGATTCCCTTCCAAAAAACCTAAGGTAGTAACTATCCAAGATCTCCAAACTGAGATAGCATTCCTTAAGGAAGAAATTCGAGAAATTAAGGCTAAACAAGAATTAGACCGTCTTGTTCTCCAACAACTCTCTACCAAACCTGAAGAGCCCAAACCAACTGAAGTTAAACCAGTTGAACAAGAAGTTTTTTGCAACCACCTCTCCAGAATCTCCATAAGAAAATGGCATATGAGAGTCATCCTAATTGTCAATAAGTCCTTTACTTTGGATATCATCGCCTTATTTGATACAGGTGCAGATCTGAACTGCATACAAGAAGGGCTCATTCCAACCAAATTCTTTGAAAAAACCAAAGAAGGTCTTAGAGCTGCTAACGGCGGGAAACTAGGAATTAGCTTCAAACTCTCCAATGTTGAAGTTAGAACCTCCCTAGAAAATTCTCCATTGTCAGCCTCAAGTTCTTTCCTATTAGTAAAAGACCTTACTAATCCAGTTATATTAGGAACTCCCTTTATCGAAGAGCTCATACCATTTATGGTAACAAAACAAGGAATTCTAATCGAACGCATAGGAGGTAGAACCTTTCTTCCTTTCGATAGACCTCCAATGGCAAAGTTCTTGTCTACCATAAAAAGTAAAGAAGCACAGATTAATTTTCTCAAAGAGGAAGTAGCCTTCCAAAGGTTACAACAGCAGCTTCAAAATTCTTCTCTCCAATCTAAGATAAAAATTTTAGAAACCAAAATCCAGGAAGAACTTTGTGCTGATTTACCTACAGCCTTTTGGAATCGCAAGAGACACATTGTTAGGCTCCCATACAAACCTGACTTTGATGAAAAAACAATCCCCACAAAAGCTCGTCCTATACAGATGAATCACGAGCTAACCATTCATTGTCAAAATGAAATCAATTATCTTCTTGAAAAACGCATCATCTCTCCAAGCAAATCCCCTTGGAGTTGTGCTGCCTTTTACGTCAATAAAAACTCTGAAATAGAACGAGGTGTCCCTCGATTAGTCATCAATTATAAACCTTTGAACAAAGCATTTCGCTGGATTAGATACCCTATTCCAAACAAAAAGGATTTACTTCAAAGGCTTTATGCTGCAACTATCTTTTCAAAATTTGAACCAAATTCTGTTGAGTGTCCGAGTTGATTCAACAGGAGAACCAATTCTTAAAGATGGCCTTACCATTCCTGATTCAACCAACACCCTGATTTATACCATTATAAAAACATTCATAGGAAGTCCGGGTATCTTTAGGGAAAAATCTTCTGAGATACTTAACAACCTTAAGTGTAAAACCCTTTCTGATTTCCGATGGTATAAAGATTCCTTTCTTACACGAATTTATGAAAAGCCTGATGGAAATCTCCCATATTGGAAAGAAAAATTCCTAAATGGTCTACCTAAGTCTCTTAGAGATTTAGTTAAAGAAGAACTCCAAAATCAGCATTCTGGTGATATTATTCCTTACGAACAAATCACCTATGGTCAACTCACAAGTCTCATTCAACATGTCGCTCTCAAAATATGTCGGCATGATAAGATATTGAGACAATTAGCCAAAGATAGGGCACAAACTCACCGAGATCTAGGTAGTTTCTATGAACAATTTGGTTTACCACCTTGTAACAAAAAGCCTCACAAAAGACGAACAAGCAAGGATATGGAGATTACGAAATATAGGTCTCCTGCACCCAGGTTTAGGAAGGCCGAACCATTTTCTTCCAAATCAAAAACCTTTCCCAGTAAAAATAAACCAACGAACTTCAAAACTCCCAATTCTGGCAAATGTTTCAAGTGCAACAAACCGGGTCATATAGCCAAATACTGCAAGTTGTCTAACAAAGTTAGAAATCTTGACTTAGATGAGTCTGTTCTTAACCAGATTGAACAACTTTTATTAGAAGATAGTGACACTTTCGATGTTGCTGATGATGAAATTGAACAGCAATTTAACCAACTCGAAGATGATGACGCGAAATCATCTTCATCTCAGTCTAGCCAAGAAAAACTTACGATTAACGTTCTCTCCAAAGAACAAGACCTTCTTCTTGAAATAATTAGCAATCTTCAAGATTCTGAACAAAAGAAGCACTATCTCGAGCAATTCAAATGAACAATTGACAAGCCTTCTACATCTTCGTCTAGTGTCTTTTCCAATCATCCTCAAGTTGCCAATACCTATAATATTACTGATATCCTAAGTAGATTCCCTTCCCAAAAACCTAAGGTAGTAACTATCCAAGATCTCCAATCTGAGATATCATTCCTTAAGGAAGAAATTTGAGAAATTAAAGCTAGACAAGAATTAGACCGTCTTGTTCTCCAACAACTCTCTACCAAACCTGAAGGATTCAAACCAATTGAAGTTAAGCCAGTTGAATAAGAAGTTTTTTGCAACCACCTCTCCCGAATTTCCATAAGGAAATGGCACATGAGAGTCATCCTAATTGTCAACAAGTCCTTTACTTTGGATAAAACTAATCCGTTTTCTTTGATAACACTAAAGAAAGCCTTTAGATGTTTAAAATGTTGATCTATGCTAGTAGAAAATACTAGAACATCATCAATATAGACAATAATAAAATTTGAAAAAGGATTAAAAATATCATTCATTATCCTTTGAAATTCGGAAGGAGTATTTTTTAAGCCAAATGGCATTACATTCCATTCATATTGTCCAAATGGTACTGTAAAAGCAGTTTTATACCTTTCTTGGGGATCTATCTGAATTTGCCAAAATCCTGATTTTAGATCAAATTTTGAAAAAATAGTTGCAGCATAAAGCCTTTGAAGTAAATCCTTTTTGCTTGGAATAGGGTATCTAATCCAGCGAAGTGTTTTCTTTAAAGGTTTATAATTGATGACTAATCGAGGGACACCTCTTTCTATTTCAGAGTTTTTATTGACATAAAAGGCAGCACAACTCTAAGGGGACTTGCTTGGAGAGATGATCCATTTTTCAAGA
>NW_017677141.1:4259-9331 GCF_001879085.1 Nicotiana attenuata
GATAATACTTCTTTTGCTCAGAATCTTGGAGATTGCTTATTATTTCAAGAAGAAGATCTTGTTCTTTGGAGAGAACATTAATTGGAGGTTCCTCTTGACTAGACTGGGATGAAGATGAATTTGTGTCGTCATCTTCGAGTTGGTTGAATTGCTGTTCAAGTTCATCATCAGCAATATCAGAAGTGTCGCTATCTTCTAATAAAAGTTGTTCGATCTGGTTAAGAACAGACTCATCTAAATCAAGATTTCTAACTTTGTTAGACAACTTGCAGTATTTGGCTATATGGCCCGGTTTGTTGCATTTGAAACATTTGCCAGAATTGGGAGTTTGGAAGTTCGTTGATTTATTTTTACTAGGAAAAGTTTTGGATTTAGAAGAAAATGGTTTGGTCTTCCTGAACTTGGGTGAAGAAGACCTATATTTTGTAATCTCCATATCCTTGGTTGTTTGTTTCTTGTGAGGCTTTTTGCTACAAGGTGGTAAACCAAATTGTTCACAGAAACTACCTAGATCTCAGCGAGTCTGTGCTCTATCTTTGGCTAATTGCCTCAATATCTTATCATGTCGACAGATTTTGAGAGCGACATGTTGAATGAGACTGGTGAGTTGGCCATAGGTGATTTGCTCATAAGGAATAATATCACCAGATGTTGATTTTGGAGTTCTTCTTTAACTAAATCCCTAAGAGACTTAGGTAGACCGTCTAGGAATTTTTCTTTCCAATATGGGAGATTTCCGTCAGGTTTTTCGTAGATTCGGGTAAGAAAGGAATCCTTATACCATCTGAAATCAGAAAGGGTTTTACACTTAAGGTTGTTAAGTATCTCAGAAGATCTTTCCCTAAAGATACCTAGACTACCTATGAATGTTTTGATAATGGTATAAATCAGGGTGTTGGTTGAATCAGGAATGGTAAGGCCATCCTTAAGAATTGGTTCTCCCGTTGAATCAACTCGGACACTTAAGAGAATTTGGTTCTTATCTTCTTCGCTAAGATGTGTATCCCACCATCCTTTAAGTTGACCTGTGAAACCTGCTACTAAGACATGGGTAGTAAGCTGGTCAGAACAGTTATGAGAAGTTCGGTATGCAGTGGCTACCATAGTCATTTGTTGTAATTTGGCTAGAATGTTATATTCAGAACAACCATCTATGTTCCATTCATAGATATTATTGGCATTATAGTTGTTTTGCATAACATTGGGTCTCTCTTCTAAGGCTACATCAGGATGGGTAGCTCTAGAATAGTAAAGTCTTTGAGGCTGACGCCAGTTGAAGGATCCTGTTCTGACAGGGTTAATTTCTAGGGAGGGATTTTCATTAAGTTGTTCTGACTGCGAATTGGTTTCTTACCAAGGGGACCGGAAGCGAAGCCCCTAAAAGTTTAGGGGAAAAAGAAATAAATGTAAGGACAGGAAGCAAATAATAATATGATTGTCAAGCCTGCAAAAGATGTAGTTAGCTTGCAAGTAAATAAATTTATGGGGCAGAGCCGACCATGTAAATGAAATGCGATAAAGTAAATTAGGCGGTATAACCGACCATAATGCAGAGTAATCTAAATGCAAACTTGTATAAGAGAAAAATAATTATAAACTTGATCGTTATTAAAACTGAAAAATTGATAATACAAGTTAAAACTTATATTAGTATAGTAGAGAGAGAGCTCTAACCAATTCTAGAGAGAGGAAGAGAATTCTTTCTCAAGTGGTAGTGTAAGGTGTGTCTTACAAGTGATATGGAGGGTTATTTATAGCCAAAAAAGTAAAAATTACATAGTGTTTTCTAATGTCATTCATGATGTCATTAGGATAAGTGTTTGCTGACGTCATGGATGATGTCAGCTGCGATGTCATTGTGGTGTCATGCTGATGTAAGTTCTGATTAATTTTTCAGAACATTGAATCGAGGTCTTCTTCTTCTTCTTCTTCTTCCTCTGATGATTTGTCAGACAAAGATGCTTGATTTTGTTGACCTGGAATTTATGTCTTGAGGGTATCAAGAATTTGCTCCATTTGTTGAATAAAATCAAGCCTGCTGCTGGAACCAGCTAGTTGTGCACTTGCAATGGACTTTTGTTGTAAAAATAAAATTTGAGCAGCATCTGTTATAGCTAGACACTGCAGATGGGATAGAAACCACTTGTCTACCATAGGTACGTATGCTTCAGATGAATCCCACATTTTGTACCATTTGCAGTGTCCTTGGAGGGCTAACCATGGTAGTCCTTTTTGTCCTTCTGGCTTGTGGAAGGAAAACTTCTGGGAGACCAAGGGGACCGGAAGCGAAGCCCCTAAAAGTTTAGGGGAAAAAGAAATAAATGTAAGGACAGGAAGCAAATAATAATATGATTGTTAAGCCTGCAAAAGATGTAGTTAGCTTGCAAGTAAATAAATTTATGGGGCAGAGCCGACCATGTAAATGAAATGCGATAAAGTAAATTAGGCGGTATAACCGACCATAATGCAGAGTAATGTAAATGCAGACTTGTATAAGAGAAAAATAAATATAAACTTGATTGTTATTAAAACTGAAAAATTGATAATACAAGTTAAAACTTATATTAGTATAGTAGTGTCACGACCCGGATTTTTCCCACCATCGGGCATCGTGATGGCGCCTACTAACGGAGCTAGGCCAGCCATACATTAAACATTCGCTATCCAACCTCAACAATATAATATACTAACAAAAGTTAAAAAAATGCGGAAGACTTTAAGTTTAACAAAAAGATATAAAAATGCGGAAGTTTGAAACACATCCCTACCCAAAATCTGGTGTCACTAGCTCACGGACTACTATAGAATACTACAACAAGTCTGAATGAAAGAAATACACATGTCTGTTTCGATATAATGAAAACAAACTGAAATAAGGAAAGGGACTTCGGCCTGCGAACACCAGCTAGGCTACCTCGAGAGTCCCTGGACTGAAGATAGCTCCCGGATAAGAATCCTACTGCTGCTGTCCAAAAGCTGCTCCTGGATCTGTGCACAAAGAAATGCACAGAGTGTAGTATCAGCACAACCGACCCCATGTGCTGGTAAGTGTCTGTCCTAACCCCGGCGAAGTAGTGACGAGGCTAGACAGGACTACCAAACCAACCTGTACAATTTTTATATACAAATATGCAACCAAAGGAAAGAAAATACCGAAACTAAACAGTTAAAAGGGAGGGAAACATGCTATGGGGAGAGTACAATTTGGATATAAAGTTCATCAGCGTAATTAAGAAACATGGCACAACAATAATTATCAAAGAATAAGAAATTCAATAGTTGCACGGCATCACCCTTCGTGCTTTTACGCTCAATCTCACCCAAAGCAATCAAATAAAATGCACGGAATCACCCTTCGTGCTTTCCCTCACATAGCTCTCATCTCATGGCACGGAATGACCCTTCGTGCAAATATAATCAAATCAGTACCTTCGTGCATAAATAGTCAAAACATAGCACGGAATGACCCTTCGTGCAAATATAATCAACAATAGCACGGAATGACCCTTCGTGCAATTTAACTCTTCCTCACCCAAATAACAGTCACAACCAAACGGGAAAGAGGAATAAACAAGTAATATGAACTATCCCGGCAAGGGAATAACACAAATAACAACCAAGTCCCGGCAAGGGAACAATAACAATATCTGTCACAACCCGGAAAGGGCAATACTCACTGTAATCAAACCATCCCGGCAAGGGATTAATCACAACTCTTTTAATACGTTCATCTCTTACCCAATGGTATTTATCACTCGAGCCAATGCTCCAAGATATTAATATTTCACAACTTATCCTCAAACTCTTCACACTTGCAGAAAAACATGTTGTAGCTTAGAAGAGTTCCAAATTATCTCAAAAACAAGTACAAACAAGGAACCACGGTCATGCTAGACTCCGGTGTATAGACACTCGTCACCACGCCTATACACCGTACTCGATCAATTAGCAAATAGCATTTATGATACTCTAATCCTATTCCCTCAAGCCAAAGTTAGATCAAACACTTACCTCGGTCCGAAAATAGCAATCAAGCCTCTAACACCGCCTTTCCTCTAGAATTCGACTCCGAAACAATGATATCTAATCATAATTAATTCAATAATATCAAATGAGGCTCAACAACATAATCCCATAGCCTAGAAATGAATTTCCTACCATTCTTCCAAAAATAGCAAAATCCGACACCGGGCCCACATGGTCCAAACTCGAGGCTCGGACCAAATTCCAATCACCCATTACCCCATGAGTTCAAATATATAATTTGTTTCAAGATCCGACCCCAAATTGAGGTTGAATCGCCCAAAATTTTCAAAAACCTAACCCTACCCAAAAGCCCTAATTTCTACCTTGATTTCATGTTCTTAGGCCTAGAATTTAGTGATTAGATGATAAAATAATGAGGAAACGATGTTAGGATTACTTACCCAACGAGTTGTGGAGGAAAGGGAACTTGAATTTCGTCTATGGAGGATTTGAGAGAGAGGTTCGTGTGAAGAAGATGGCAAAATCCCGTAATGGCTACTGTTTTAGGCTTTTAAAATAACTGGGCAAAATTGTTCATCGCGTTCGCGACACCCCGGTCGCGTTCGCGATGAAGAAAAATGGGCAGGCATCGCGTTCGCGTGAAGGGGAAGGCGAACACGTAGAAGAAAATGCTGGGGGTCTTGGCAGGCTTATACGCGAACGCGAGGGAGGCTCGAACGCGATGAAGGGGTTCAAGGGAAGCTATGCGAACGCGTGGCCTTTCACACGAACGAGAAGAAGGCTGGGGTACAAGGCATCGCGAACGCGGGACAAGGTCGCGTTTGCGTAGAACAATAGACCTGTGCAGAAATTGCAGAAAATCTGCTAACTTTTCTAAGTGTAAAACACCCCGAACCACCTCCGAAACACTCCCGAGCCCTCGGGGCTCCCAACCAAACACACACACTAACTCAATATCATCCTACGAACTTGCTCGAGTGATCAAATCGCTAAAATAACATCAAAATCAAAGAATCAACCCCCAAAACTCATAATTTTCATTTCAAAGTTCATAAACCTTCAACTTTAGCTATTTAGGTCCGAAA
>NW_017677141.1:11131-14025 GCF_001879085.1 Nicotiana attenuata
TGCACAGTGTCTCTCAGGACACATAAATAGAGATCATCAAACTGCCGATCACGGATACGCTCCATCAATAGAGATCGAGCAACCGTGCAAGCTAATACACGGCTAGGCTCGGAAATGTCCAACCTCACAAATCGATTGGCCAAGGCCTGAATATCCAAAGCAAGCGGTCTCTGGCTGACCGGAATATAAGCAAGACTACCCATGCTGGCGGACTTCCTACTCAATGCATCGGCCACCACATTGGCTCTCCCTGGGTGGTACAAAATAGTAACATCATAATCCATCAATAGCTCCAACCACCTCCGCTGCCTCAAGTTCAACTCTTTCTGCTTGAACAAGTATTGCAGACTCTTGTGATCCGTGTACACCTCACACGTCACACCATATGAGTAATGCCTCCAAATCTTCAAAGCATGAACAATGGCTGCCAACTCTAGATCATGGACTGGGTAATTCTTCTCGTGAATCTTCAACTGCCTCGAAGCATAAGCTATGACTCTGCCATTCTGCATCAATACTGCGCCAAGCCCAATACGGGAAGCATCAAAATAAATGGTATAGGGCCCTGATCCCGTGGGCAAAACCAATACCGGTGCCGTAGTCAGAGCTATCTTGAGCTTCTGGAAGCTGGCCTCGCACTCATCTGACCACCTGAACTGGGCACCCTTCTGGGTCAATCTGGTCATCGGGGCTACAATGGATGAAAACCCCTCCACGAACCGTCGGTAGTAACCTGCTAACCCCAAGAAACTCCGGATCTCCGTAGCTGACGCTAGCCGAGGCCAGTTCTTGACTGCCTCAATCTTCCTCGGGTCCACCTGAATACCCTCCGCTGAAACAACGTGACTCAGGAATGCCACAGAACTCAACCAAAACTCGCACTTCGAGAACTTGGCGTATAACTGACTATCTTTCAAAGTCCGAAGAACCACTCTGAGGTGCTGCTCATGCTCCTCCTGACTGCGGGAGTATATCAGAATATCGTCAATGAAAACAATCACGAACAAATCCAAGTAAGGCCTGAACACTCGGTTCATCAACTCCATAAATGTTGCTGGGGCATTGGTCAACCCAAACGACATGACCAAAAAGTCATAATGCCCATACCGAGTACGAAATGCTGTCTTAGGGACATCAGACGCCCTAATCCTTAGCTGATGATAACCGGATCTCAAATCTATCTTCGAGAACACCCTCGCACCCTGAAGCTGGTCGAATAAATCGTCAATCCTCGGCAGTGGATACTTGTTCTTTATCGTCACTTTGTTCAATTGTCGGTAATCAATGCACATCCTCATCGACCCATCCTTTTTCTTCACAAATAGCACCAGCGCACCCCAAGGAGAAACGCTAGGTCTGATGAAACCCTTCTCCAGCAAATCCTGCAACTGATCCTTTAACTCTTTCAACTCCGACGGGGCCATGCGATACGGCGGAATAGAAATGGGCTGCGTGCCTGGGGCCAGATCAATACAGAAGTCAATATCCCTGTCGGGCGGCATACCCGGCAGGTCTGAAGGGAAAACCTCGGGGAACTCCCGAACAATAGGGACCAAATCAATAGAAGGAACCTCTGAGCTGGAATCGCGAACATACGCCAGATAAGCTGGACACCTCTTCTCGACCATGCGTCGAGCCTTCACATATGAGATAACACTGCGGGTGGCATGACCTGGGTACCTCTCCACTCCAATCGGGGTAAATCTGGCAAGGCCAAGGTCACGGTCTTGGCGTGACAATCCAAGATAGCATGATACGGGGACAACCAATCCATCCCTAATATGACGTCGAAATCCACCATGTCTAAGAGCAATAAATCAACACGGGTCTCAAGACCCTCAAATACTACCACACAGGAACGATGGACTCGGTCGACCACTATAGAATCCCCTACCGGTGTAGATACATAAACAGGAATACCCAAAGCATCACTAGGCATAGTCAGGTAGGGTGCAAAATAGGACGACTCATATGAATACGTAGACCCAGGGTCAAATAGCACTGAAGCATCCCTATCACAGACCAGAATAGTACCTGTAATAACTGCATCTGAAGACTCAGCCTCTGGCCTGGCTGGAAGAGCATAACATCGGGGCTGGGCCCTACCTCCCTGAACCATATCTCTGGGACGATCGGCTGCTGGCTGGCCTCTACCTCTGGCGGTCCGAGCTCCACCTCTATGATCTCTACCTCCACCTCTATGGCCTCTACCCCCGCCTCTAGCTGGCTGGGCGGCCTGTGGATCACCTGATGCCTGAATCATAGGACGAGGACCCTGCTCTTGAGAGCTGTCAGAAGCTCGAGGGGAATACCTGGCAATATGTCTCGTGTCGCCACACGTGTAACAAGCTCTCGGCTGCTGAGAATAACGGAGTGGTGGTGCGCTGATAGGTGCTGATGGTGAATTGAAAAGCTGCTGGTCAGAAGACTGCGGCTGAGAGCCACGACCACCTGAAGTACCATGTGAGACCTGTAGGGCTGACTGAAAGGGTCTCGGAGGATGGCCTCTACCATAAGAGTCCCCACCTCCAGACGAGGTACCACTAAATCTACCTGCATGACGGGGTCTCTTGTCTGACCCATGACCACCTCCTCGTGCAAGAGCCATCTCAACTCTACGGGCCGCATTGGCCGCCTCCTGAAAAGAAATCTCGCTACCAGCTCCCGTAGCCATCTGGAAGCGGATCGGTTGAATCAATCCATCAATAAACCTTCGTACCCTCTCTCGCTCTGTGGGGAGTATAACAATAGCATGGCGTGCCAAATCAATGAACCGAGTCTCATACTGCGTGACTGTCATAGTGCCCTGCTGGAGGCGCTCGAACTGCCTGCGGAGAGCCTCTCGCTGAGTAACTGGGAGAAACTTCTCCAGAAATAACTCTGCAAACTGACTC
>NW_017677141.1:20599-29827 GCF_001879085.1 Nicotiana attenuata
CAAGATTGGTCGCAATTTGGTCGATAAATTAGTCAAAATGTTGACTGGACTAGTCAGACTTGCTTGGTCAAAGGTTTACTGAGATTAGCGACCAATGTTGGTCGTTAAAGTGGGACCCGCCTTCAAAATTTTAATAATTATATTATTATTTAAAAAAATATATAAAATTTAAATATGTATAATTTAAACTTGGCGACCAACGTTGGTCGCTAAATAAAGGGTAGGCAGATAGCGACCAAGTTTGGTCGCTAAAGTGGGACTCAGTTATAAATTTTAATAATTATATTTTTAATTTAAATATTATATTAAATATAAATAAATTCGATTTAAATTTTGCGACCAACTTTGGTCGCTAAATTAATTTCATGTATAATTAGCGACCAAAGTTGGTCTCCATTAAGGTCAACAATGGTCAAAATTAAAAATCACTTTTGTATTTACTATCTAAATAATATAAATGTAAGCCGTTAATATATATAATATATATACTTACGCTGTACTATGCACTAAGTATAAGTGTATTAGGTACTATACCAAGAAAAACGTTTTAGCTTTAATTCTTTTGATTAGCATTTTCATACTTTTGTCAGTCAAATTATTGTCTGAATCCGAAGAAATATTACCAATATCCCATTAAGCTTGTACGGATCAGACTTGGAAGAAAGTTGAGAACAAAACTTCCTATTATCTTTGTCATCATAGAGTCTTATGATCCCCGTTTTATGGGAACTGCCATGACCAACGGTAAACATTCCATCACCATCACCCTTGTCACTCTCAATTAAACTTCTTTTCTTCTTGGAAAATGAAGTAGAGAATTCCTCTATAATCTTTCTTTTATCTACTTAGAAAATGTTAAAATTCCTGCCTATACCATCTCTAGTTGAAACACATGTCATTGCAGTCTCAACATCATTGTCGCTAACGAGAACAACAATTGATCAAAAGACACACCCTGTCAGCTACTGTATCCAAGTTATTCTCTGTATCCAAGTTCATCCCGAGTAATAGTACCATGAGGATAATCACCAAAGCCACCGGACAGCTTTATGATGCCAATGAAGCAAGGTGAGCTATTCAATGAAACTCGAATTGTAAAGAAGAAGAAAGAGACTGATTCAGAAAGGTGGGTCGAGGGTCGAGCCTCGACTATACATGTAAGTTTTTTACTTATCATTAAGTATTTTGATTTACTTTTATATAAATTTTGAAATATTAATTCAATATAATTTTTCTTATAGGTTCGCTTCAGAGCTGATGTGGGGGAATTCATACGAAGTCAGCCACCTAACGAGTCGGCCGAGGCAATCCAACTTTCGAGCGAGGATGCTAAAAGAACACTCCTTGAGTACTTTATATACTTTGAACTAGACAATAGAACTAGTTTTCGAATGAGCTTGTAATAAACGTTAACTTAGTTTTGTTCGCTTAATGTTTTAGTTCTATTTATCTTTATATTTTGTTGCGTTTTAGTGTTGTTGTTGTTGTTTTTGTTGTTGCTGGCATAAAATGTCTGTTTAGGATATTTGGTATAAGCTGGCAGGTGGTGTAGCAGCCAAAACAGGCAGTTTCTGCCCAAAATATACCAAAAAAGCGACCAACTTTGATGTCCAGTTGGTTGCTATTCACTTAAAAAAATTAATTTTTTGGTAATTTTGCCACCAAGGTTGGTCGCTTATAGTTAAAAAAAAAAATTAATTCTTGCCATTCGCGACCAATATTGGTCGCCCATTAAATAAAAAATTATAACATTTATTAATATAGCGACCAAAGTTGGTCGCTTAATATGATTAAAAATAAATAAAAATAAAACGTTATTTACATCTGGAGGCCAACTTTGGTCGCCAAATATATAATATTAAAATATTTGAGCGACCAAAGTTGGTCGCTATCTGCTTTGCCCGGAAAATTTGGTCCTTTTACCTAGGAGACCAACGTTGGTCGCTATTTAGCGACCAACTTTGGTCCCTAAGGTAAAGGGACCGGCTTAATATCGACCAGGCGTGGTTGGTCACTTTTTGGTCACTTTTTGGCCAATAAGCGACCAACGTTGATCGCTTTTGCTGGTCGCTTTTTTCCGAAATTCTAGTAGTGTAATGTAACCTACACGAAGATCCCATTACTTTCCATGTCAACATTAGAGGAGAGGGAACTGTAATTATTCTTTTACTTTCTCCTTTTCAATTGAGCTAGCTTAGTCATTCACTGGTAAAGGAAAAAAGAAAAATCTGGAACGTATGTATAGGTTTCCACCTTGGTATTTACCTTAAGAAATGTGACAATGAAGGTCCATAAGGTCCCTCTGTTGAGATATGAAGATGATCCGGAGAAGAAGAAAGTTATTTTTCTAACTTTTGACTCCAACTTCCCATGCATTTAATGACAACACTGACTTTATCTGCCTCCAAATTACTGTTTGAAACTACATTAAATGGATGCCACTGCAACTTGGATACGCTTGGCACATTTATAAACAAAATGCTTGTAGGGTTGTACGTCAATGCTGTAAAGTGAAAATAAGTACGTATAATATATAGTAATAACTATCATACTACTATACTAGCTTCTTTAACATGTTGAAAAGATTATATTCACCTGGATTCTTGGAAAAGGTGAGTTCAATAGTGCTACAAGGCAAAAGACGTGCAGAAATGAATCGAGCCCTTCGTTTAGACTGTAAGAATCTCAAGTATCGATCAATCGCAAAGAGAAAAATTCCAGGGAGGGTCATGCATGTGTAGGCAACACCAACATTCTATAGGTAGAAGAAGATGTAGTATAGAGCTGATGTGTGTAGAAGAATACTTTAAACATCTTTCTCCTAATCTTGTACAAACTAGTACACCACATTGCTATTGCAACCAAGGTAGCAATTTCTCCAGCCACGTTTGATACGTAGGTACTGATCCATTCTAACATCTGCAATATTATTTAATTGTAAGACTAATTAAAGACATAAGGGAATCCAAGATCTAGCCTCAGTGGGCTCAAAGTGACTGATCGATCTTAATTATTATTATATTTATTCATTTTATATTTTGTTTACAAATGTATATATAGTTCCAACAGAAAGCAATAATCAAGTTTAGTTAAATCCACAAATCTCACTCTAAAGTCGTTTGTCATTAAAGATATCGTCCAACTAAAAAGATGTATAACTAAGAGCTCCAAATACTTCAAGAATATAATATATATTATTCCCTTCGTCCCAATTCGATGTGATGGTATTTGATTGGGTAGGGGTAAGGTCTGTGTACACACTACCCTTTCCAGACCTCACAATGTGGGATGATACTGGATATGTTGTTGTTGTTGGTATTTGATTGGGTACCGAGCTTAAGAATTAAAGAAAGACTTTTAAAACTTGCAATCTAAAATATGCCACAGAAAATTTCTGTAATCATCATATGAAGGATAAAATTGGGAGTTTAAAGTTAAATTGTTACTAAATATGAAAATATATCGTTCTTTATGAGACTAACTAAAAAAGAAAGAGTATAATTGAGACCCGAGGAGTATCAATTAAGGGTATGTGTCAACAAACCTCAATTATTTGGTTAGACACGGCATAGTATATGACGAAACCAACACTATGGAGAATGGCAAGGGCCATTGAGGCATGACCAAGCCAGATATGATATTTAATGCTTGATTCTGAAGTTAGCCCAACCAGTGGCAAAATTGAAGATAATCGAGTCACAGGGAAAAACAAAAACGCATAGCAAATATTCCCAATGTAGCCAAGAGGTGGATCGATGTTGTCATATTAGTTCAACTGAATTCAACAGTTTTTACGCGGATATATATACTAGTTTTTGAACACGTGCTTTGCACGTGTATCCATGCTAATCAATTTTAAATTGGTATAAATAATATTAAAATATGTGTTTGCTATGAATTACACAAAATTTGAGGAAAACACTAAGTTTAAATAGATGAATCATTATTTTACGTTACACGTGTATCCTGAGTTATTTAGTGCTTATACTACATAAGATTATTGAAACATGTCTTGATTAATAAAAGATAAACTAAAGAATACAAAGAACATCTTTTGACTAACCATTTTATACTTGTGCTAAGCATGATGTTAGTTTAATTCAGTAGTACGCAATGATTTGGGATTAGCAGCTTTGGAGACAGCTTTGGAGAAGTCATTCAAATAAGGTAGTAACAACATTCATTCATTTGTATTTTCGGAAACATAAAAACACTACCCTAATTAATCTGCTTACCATGGTGTGTGAAGCAATATCGTGCAATCTCAATTATCTACTTTTATCAAGTAGTAACAAATATAAAATTATTTATCAGCTTTATTTTTTGCAAGGGAATTTTCCCACTTTATTACAAAGAAAGAAAGGATATTTTTCTTCCCCAAACGCAGCATTTATTTAACAGGAAAATGGCAAAATGAGCATGAAAAAAAATAAAAATTGACAATATGGCTGGAGACCACAAAATATGTAGTCACACCATAACAAGACTAAAATCGCATAATTAAAATAGCAGAACCAGCCTTCATTCTAATAATGATCGAAAACTCATAGGTAAATTCTTACATTGTATCGATAAATTCTGAATATTGGACTACCCTACAATTTATATTCCAAAAAAAAATAAATCTTTCGTTACAGATCGAAAACTCATAGGTAGGGGTGGGCATCAGTTGGTTTGGTTCGGTTGTGAATATTATCGGTTCGACATATCGGTTATCGATTTGTAAGTATGCAAAACCGATAAGCAAACCGATACGAAATTGGTTATCGATTATCGGTTAATCGGTTATCAACTGTTATCGGTTCGGTTATCGATTTACCCGATAAAATAACTCAATCTAAATCAAAACTTCTTCAGTCGCAACTGAAGATTTTTTTTAGTCCTTTAGACATAAGATGTCAAAATGTAGCTAATTAGGAGTGGAACAACAAACAACAAACAACCACAACCATAGGATAAGCTCAGCGATAGTAACTTGAATTAGCCAAAAATACATAATAATGATATACTGATAACAATTAATAGCAGCAGAATTCCATTCATTACCTCCACATATTGCAATGGAATGTCAAAAACAAGTTGTGCCACTACACTGACTCCTCCTATCCTACTCATGTTCGGTAACTTTTAATAGAAAATTATTTACTGAACAGATACAATAATGAGAACTGGCAAGAAGAACAAGAGTATTCAACAATGTTTCAAACTCCAAATACTATAGAAAATAGTACTAATAGTCTAATACTTCAATAAAAGTTATCCAAAATCAAGAAACGAAAATAAAAATCATAAAATATGAGCACAAAATAAAGAATCTTTAGCAATCAAAAATCCCTATATGAAGATAAATTTTGTTATAGAAACCTATTCCATAAGACTTATGCTAGGAGTAAGGTCTATTAAAATGAAAACTATAAGACAATGAACTGAAGAGTGCGGCTGAGAGGGAATATGAGAGAATGAAGCCGTAGATGTATGTATATACTTAAGGATAAATTCGTAATTTTATTAATTCTTATTGGGTTACCGGTTAACCCATTAACAAAATTGACAAACCGAGGCCTGACCGATAACCCAATAGTGAAAAAACTCTAAACTATTACCGAACTGTTAACCCAATAACCCGATACCGATAACCCAATAAGCTTTTTTCGGTTCGGACTATCGATTAAGCTTTTTTCGGTTGGGGCTATCGATTTTACCCGATATATGCGCAGCCCTACTCATAGGTAAATTATTACAGAAAATGAAAAGTCAGGAAATAATCGGAATTATTTTTAATAGAAAGGTTAAAAAAATGTAATGCTCAAGCTAACATGAGAAATCATAACATAAGGTCCAAGAAGTAAATTTTTGTTATCTTCTAGATGAATGCGACTGAGATGAAGACTTACAATTGTAGATATGATCATACAGAAGCAATATCGATTTGCCACAGTTGGTTGAGCTGCAAAATAAATTAACACACCAATTATATATCCCAAAGAAAGAAAAAGAAAACAAAAAACACATATAAAATTGCGTGATAAAGAATAAGGATATCACTATCAGAGAGGGTTGAGTTTCTTGTCTGGAATCATAAGAAATGCCTTGCTAATACCCCCATCACGTTTTAAGAATTTGAGATAGCCCAAGCATTCATTTATTGCTGTCCAAGAATATATTGCTTTTGGCTGTTATAAAACGGTACATATCAACGTTAACCTTTCATATTTCCAATTGAAATATGAACAAAATAAATACTCCATAAATTTACTCTAGCTAGAAATACAAAGAGCACCGAAGTTCCTAAAGAATACCAAGTACATTAAAGTGATATATTCAAGAGACATTATGGTGGCTGGTTCTTTGCAGACTATGTAAATCTAGTAAAGTAGTATTTATTTAAATGTATATTTATTTTTTTGCACAAAAATATTATAGAAGTAATAAGTAATTGAAGGGTAAAAAGATCATTCAAACTTTTGATGGGCAATTTGGTAATTCAACTTTGAACATAGGGATTTCCCACTTTTAGTATAGTACTAGTCTCGCGGCACGTGCGTTGCACGTGTATGCCGAGTCAGAGGATACACAAATTAGTAAAATAATATATATACCAAATATAGTTAATAATAGACATACATATTCGAAAAAAATAAATTATAAATATACCAAAATCCGACTATGTCACCTAACCTTAAGACGTTTGATGAATAAAGTCAAAAGGCATACTCTCCATCAACTTTGTCTCTATTCTTCTAGCTATTACACTTCCAATTAAACTTTGGTATATTTTTATTTTTAAGTTTGATTGCTCGAATAGACAATGCAGAAAGCAACATTCTTCGATCAATTTTATCTTCTCCATACTTTCTGCCACAACAATATCATTTGTGCCTTGACATAATTTGTCACGGATTAATGAGTTCGTATCTTCAATCCAGGTTCCCGACTCATATATTCTCGCTCAAAAGATTTATTTTCATGTGAAATCCACTAATCTAAGGAAAAAAAAGACTAAATAACTCGTGTGAGAATATATTTCCACAATACAGAAAGTAAAGAAAATTTTGTTTTGTTTCGTTATCTATTAGACATAGAAGTGCCGAAACTTTTAATGTTGAGAAATTATTTGAACTGCCATCTATAACGTCAACCACATCTCTAGCTAGAACTCCACAAAATGATTAAACTTGTCAGCTACTTCTTTTGTTGTACAAAATCGACCAACAAATCAGCATAAAAGAACATAAAAACTAACACATAAATAGAGTGATAAACAAATAAAGAAGAAAGATCAATTATAGAAAATATAATATTGCAGATTTCATAAATAAAGTAAAACAAAACTGGAGAAATTTTGAACCAAACCAAAACCACAAGCCAGAATAGAAGTGCAGATAGATCAAAGTTAAGGCACGCTGATAATAGGTGAATTTGACTATAATCACACCTTAAATAATCACCTTCTTGTGTAGTTTTAATGTTAAAAGTGATAACAAAATGCTCTTATTAGTGCTTTTCATGATTTGCAGGTGATATATGTACAAGGAAGGTTAAGGAGCAGTTTTGGAATCAAAAATTGGAGAAAAGAGGCCAAATGTGTAAATTCCCAATGAAGCCACGCCCTGCCAGCCCTTAGAATTCAGAGAACTGGTTTGGCCACGGTTCTACCGCGACCGCGGCAGAACCGCGGTGGAAAGCAGCTGCAGAACTTCAGTGATTCCGCGAGGGTGATTGGCCGCGGTTCTACCGCGACCGCGGCAGAACCGCGGCAGGCGCGAAAACTTCGGGGGTCAAAGTGTCAAATACGGGATTTTTAGACCTAAACCCTATTTAAAACATTAGACTTCGCCCAAGAGAGGCATGTATTGATTTTTAAGGTTTCTTAGCAAGGAAAACGATTGTGAGAGAATACTCCAACCATCTTTCTTCTTTTCTTTTGATTTTTATGATGAATTCAATCTTAGTTTATTTTCCCATAGCCATGAGTAGCTAAATTCCTTGTCTAAGGTTTTGATGGAACCTATTGGGTGATGAACTTCTTGTTTATGTGAATACAAATTGCTAGTTTAATCTCTATTTGTTCAACTTCGTGTTTGTTGTAGTTAATTGACAGGATCCTCAATTAGCTGTGCCTATTTAGTGTGCATAACTTGGAAAAGAGTGCATATTTAGGATATTGTTGAACAACACCACTCCTAAATTATTAGAGGAATCTATAATTGCGGGTTTAAAGGCGGGATTAGGGATAACGAAGCCTTGGGTGTGATCTAAAGTGAATCGTGCTAAATAAAGTAAGCTAGTGTATCTCGGGAGAGTGCAATAGTAAATTACTGTGATTACTCGGGAGAGATTTACGGTAAGATTAGCGTTCATGATTGATAGAGATGTGTTGGTAAATTTGTATGAGCATAAACAGAAGGGATTCCATCAATAGGGGAAATCATTGCCTTAGCATTTTTCTCATAATTGTTTACAACCTTATTAGTTTAGTTTACAGCTATTTAGTTACTTGCAAGCTAGTTGTTAAAGAACACTCAACTGAGATTTGAATATTTGGAAAGCTGGTTCTGAAGAATTAGTGGGTCTGAAGATAGTGGTTGATAGGTTAACTCTCTGTGGATTCGACCCTGGGCGTAATACTCGGGTTATATTTGCAAAGTCCGCAGAGTCCTTTTTATGAGGCATAGTTGGGCGTGATCAAATTTTGGCGCCGTTGCCGGGGAGTTAACGGAATTATCAATTGCCATTGACAGAAATACAAAGATTCTTATTGTAGTCAGTTTTCTCTCTACCAACTTTTTCATTGAAAATTTGACGGTTATTGATCTGGGTGCACAGGTGTATGCCTAGAAATTCTACGAGGACTGGAGAACTACTTGAAGGACTTTCAGACCCCGAGAAAACATTCTGGGCATTGAATCGTGCTAACAAAAGACTTCAACAACCCCAACAAACACACAAATTCGAAATTGACATAGGCGACATAAACGAACCCAACGTAAACGTCAGGAATGAGCAATTGGCACCTCCCGTGCCTGAGGGTGCACTATATGACTGAGCACAACCCACAGCTGACAATCTGGCCACTGCCATTGTTGTGCCCGCAATACAAGCTGAATCGTTCCAGATCACAAATAACATGCTACACTTGTTGCAGAACAAAGGACTCTTTTATGGGACACAAACAGAAGATCCTCAGCAGCACTTGAAGAACTTCCTGTCTATATGCAAAACTCAAAG
>NW_017677141.1:30572-33779 GCF_001879085.1 Nicotiana attenuata
ATATCCGTAATAAAATGTCTACTCTATCATTTATAACAAAAACTTCACATAGAATAGTAACAAATAAAAAGATAAAAAGCGAGTTAAGAAAGTTAGAACCCGATTTTATTACTTTCTTCTTGAATAAGGGCTTTGAGATTTTGTTACTTTCAAAGTCATAGGATTTCTCTCATATAAATTTTTTCTTGATTCATTGCTAAGAATGTTCATGACATTTTTATTGTTAAAAATATTACTTGGGATAAAATGTGGAGTTTATATGGCAACTTTCATGAACAACGCTCACAGTCACTTTTATTTCTCCATTTTATATTTGTTAGCCCAAGAGACAAAAGAATTCAAATGATTAAATAGTACCAAAAAGTATTACCATAATAAAAGTTAAGAAAAGAACACAAGAATAGAAACTTAGTAATATTTCAGTTACATATCACGGAAACATTAAATTGTAACTAAAGATACGTTATGGCTTAGAATACCTCAATTCCGATATTGAATAACTTGTTTATGGCACACCCATATTTATCTGTTAAAAATTGACGGGAATGTATAACAAAGTTCTGTCTTTAGTTTAAAAGGAGTAGTTGACAATATTGAAAGAACACAACTACTTAGAAAAGACACAATAGATATCATATTTTGTAGGTAGTTATTTGATTATCATTATTGTTACTATTTTAAAAGGGAATATTGGTAATTTAACTTTTTAGTTTGGGGTTTCCCACTTTTAATATAACTAGTCTCTATGTCACGTGCCTCGCGCATGTAAATAGAGCGACAAATATCTATTAAATAGGTTTTAATTTTGTTTGACCGTTTTCCAAAATAAGTAAAACTTGTGAGTTAGGAAAAATTCTATTTTCACTGTAATTTCTGATGATATTAAATCCTTCTTTGATTATGTTATCATTTCAATTAGTAGTTGCTCACTCTCTGTTTAGTTCGAAAATTATAAATGAGATAAATCAAAACCTAATATAAAATAAAAACACGTCCGAAAAGACTGAACTTCCGGCCAACCCCTATCACCTCTCCCCCAAAATTCCAAACCACAATGAGAGAATATTACATGCCCAAATAAAGGAATAATGAAAAGAGAAATTGTAGAACTTGTCAAACTCTAGTGAATTTGTTACCTACACGGAGTTGCATTTTTTTGGCACTATTTTAGAGGGAATTATAATGTGTAATAAACAACAAAGAACATTCATGGCATGACTAATTTTGTGGACGAAGAACATTCGAAATAGTCTCTCTACTCCTTCGGGGTAGGGTAAGGTCTGCGTACACACTACCCTCCCCAGACCCCACTAGTGGGATTTCACTGGGTCGTTGTTGTTATTGTTGTTGTTGTAAAAATAATTAAGTTCAATATTCATTATAATATTGTGTATGAGAATATAATTAAGCTAATTAAATAGTACGTACATTAAATTTTAGAGGAAAAATTATGCTAAAAACAAAAATTGCAGGTGCATCATAGTATATGTGTGTGTGTCTTGGGTAATTCGTTCTCCTTTAGAAATAAAAGCTTCTCTTCTTTAATTTTATGTCTAACAATCTTGTGGACGAAGATCTTCATCTTATTCCAATTTTGAAAATAAGAAAAGAAGAAGATGTAAATATGCGAAAAATAAAATTAAAATAGTAACAATTATAAAAAAGAGTACTATTATTGGTCAAGAGTCAAGTTTTATATATAGTTTAACCAGACAGATCATCTTCATGAGAGAAGAAAGAATAGGCATTGAAAACTGAGAAAGAGAAGAAAGCATCTAAAAACAAACAAAAAAGTGAAATAAAATCACATAGAGAAGGTTCTTATAGTACCATTCTTCGTATGTATTTTCTTCCAATGAGAAACAAACCCAATCAAACGCAATTTTCGTTTAGAAAAAGAAAGCTATATTGCTGAAAGTGAAAACAAAGAGCAGCGTTCAATTTCGTCCTAGAATACAGCCACCGTTCGTCCACGATAACCCTATAAATACTCGGGTTTCCCTTGACAAGAATTCTAAGTGTATAAATTATAAGAGTCCTAATGAAAAATTTAACTTTGATTGAATAATATAAATCCTATCTAATATGAATCCTAATGGAAATAAATACTATAAACTTTGAAGGGTATACTTATGCGCTATTTAAATTCGAAAAGAAGTCTAACCTTAGGTAATTATAATTATATCCTTAAATAATACAAATATTTATGGGCATATAAGTCAATGGGCGGTGTATGTGCAATTTAGATTGGAAAAGAATTTTGATCTTGGATAATTTAAAATTACATAATTAAATTATACAAATATTTAAGGACATAAAAGTCGATCAATGTTTCGGTAATATTTTAATCGTTCTTTTACTCCTTGGTAGACATGAAGAATATTCTATAAACAATTATCTTTTTCCATATCTAACTCCACACCACATAAGACTAAAAGATTTCAGCATCTATATATATATATATATATATATATATATATATATATATATATATATATATATATATATATAAAGTTGGGAAAATAGAAGATGAGTTGGCACTTCTCTTTGGCCAAGGACTCTATTTATCTATTTTCTCCTTTTTTTTGGTTTATTCCACAATAACTCTAAATATTTTGGTTTACTTCTCCTTTCCTTAATTCCTATGATTAATGTATATTAAAGTTTAATAGTGTGTAATTGCACCAAATATTACTCCTATTACGTTACTAGGCATTCCAATAATCACTCTCTCAATCCCCACCTTAATTACTCTGATTATCCAATGTATTCTTTACTTTGTATATATATATAAGCCAAACAAGACAAAAGGAGTTGGCCATTCTTTTGATATTCTATTTGATCTTTTCGCTTTCCAATTCTAGCATTTTTTATTTCTTCTTAACATATTTTATTTTCTTGATTTAAACTCTTTATCTTCTTCAATTTCTATCACCTTATCGTTTGGCTTCTCATGTCACCTTATTAATAGTATTGTGAATTTTTTTGTCTAGGTAAAGGTGTTATTTGAAGAAAATATTATATTTTGGATGATGGGAGTACGCAAATGACATTCTGGTGAAAAATCTTCATCTGAAAGGTAAACTATATAAGATAGATGTTTTAACATATTTTTTACTCCTCTGTGCAATATATACATAGCTATTCCAATTTCTAATTTGACATATGTTAGCTTGTAATTTTTCTATGAAAACAGAAGCAAACCAA
>NW_017677142.1:0-29762 GCF_001879085.1 Nicotiana attenuata
GATGGTGTTATATATATATATATGGTGTATGGGGAAAGGTTACGACGTTATATATGCACCACCACTTGATCAGTTGGTATATGTTGATAATTACGCCCACTGAGGCCAAGATGATACGTTGGGATTCCCTAAGAGGCTTGATGATATTATGTATGCATATACCTATGTATGATATGACGTTTACGCGCATATGCATGAAATTATAAATGTTTCGTGATTCACAAAGCTATTCAGACTTACATGTTGAGCCCTTTTACCCCATGTTTCTTTCATATCTTTTATATTCTAATTTTTATGCCTTACATACTCGGTACATTATTCGTACTGACTCCCCTATTGCCTAGGGCCTACATCTCTTGCCCGCCCGCATGTGCATGTAGACAGGCTGACGGTCTCCCTTCTTAGGATCCTTGCTCAGCGAGAGTCGGTGTGCTCTATTTAACCCAGAGCTGGTATTGTGTTTTGGTAAGATATTTTTGTATACATAAATGGGTATGAAGAGGCCCAATCACATCCTTTATATAGTTTTACACACTATTAGAGGTCTGTAGACAGTCATATATTGTTGGATAGAATGTCGCCCTGTCGACTTGCCCTACTGTATTCCGTATGTATATGTATACATGTCTTTTGGGCATGTATCCTCACGTATGTTATTCCTATGATTCAGCAATTTATTGGAAGATGTTATGTATGACCTAACCTTATTTTATGTTTATATCTTAGACGTATGCTTGGGGGTGTCCGATAGGTAGGACTCGGGCACTCGTTATGGCCCATCGGTTTGGGTCGTGACAGATCGTAAGGGAGGACTGCTGAGACATCTTCTTTTTTCTTCTTTTCGCTGTCGATTGACCCTATTTCCATTGTAGCCATGGATTGTACTTTGCCGGATTTTATATCTTCTTCTAAGAAATCTCCCATTTTGATCAATTCAGGGAATTTTTGTCCCATCATACCCATCATTTTTTCAACGTATATTCCTTCCTAGGCCCAGATGAAATACTTGTCGCGCCCCCTTTTTCCTCCGCGGAAATCGGTTTTTGTGACATTTGGAGGGACAACTCGTTCTTTTTGGGAACTGGGTTTGCATTTGAAGAGTCGCCACCTAATGATTAAGGTGCATTAGGACACCAATAGAGATTCAGTTCTAAGTTTGTTTGAACAACCCGAGATTGGGTAAGGGCTTGAAATTATCCTAAAGGGAAGGTGTTAGACACCCCTCAGGATCCACTAGTGTGGATCCCGGCCAGACAGTTATTGTGAATTTGAGGTGCAATTAATATATAAGCAGAAAAGGCTTAGATAAGAGGGGATTTCAATACACAATGGTTTAGAAGTAAACAAAGTTTGAAAGAGCAATTAAAAGAGCAGATTTGAAACAAGAATTGCAATGCTTTCAAAGGAAAGGGAAGTGAAGGAAGGGGGTCCTAGGTTTGTATTTAATATGGATCACATCAATGCAATATCCGGTAATCACTCTTCAAGAGAGGGGCTACACGTGGTATTAATGCACCGGTCATCATATCTATATCTACCCTTCCCACCCCGTTAAGGTATTAAAGCGCGGATTGGTCTCGATTACCTATTGCATGCTTTTACCCGTCCCATTCCTATCAGTCTCGGAGGCGCATAAGACTACTAATCCTAAAAGGGAGGGATATTAAGCTTATTTGTAGTTTCAAAGGTAAAAATTCTAAGGCGACATACAGAACATATAAAGACTACACATTAAAGGGGAAACACATAAACACATAAGGCTCAAGTATACCTCCTTTAAACAAAACAATCCAGTAACACGACTTAAACAAACGAGTTAGGTCTGATTCTAAAAGGTATACTTGAGGGAAGAGGAGATTGTTGTATTGCAGCAGGCCTGGCTTATTACACGACTCAGTTAGGAAACAGAATCGGGTCTACCTACTGATCGTAACAAATAACAGAGGCGAGTTCAGTTTTATTTATACTGCCTAAGGTTTGCCTAAGTGTTTAGACGGGGTCCTATAGGCATGATATGTACATAGTTCAGAAGGTGATGAGACAGTAGAACTAAAAACGAATTGTTTGACATCCCATAGGCAAGCTTGCTAAACCTTGTTAAGCAAGGGAATTAGATTATTGAAAAGAGGTTCAGAATGGACAAAATTAAATTAGACTGGTTACAAATTCTGCAGGTGATAGTGTCTACTATTACCGATTTTAATCCCTAGGAGCATGATATCTAACATTGACTGTGAATGAAGCGAATCAGATTTATTTAAGAGTCCCTATAGGCATGATTTCTATGCGTTACTGATTTTAGATCCTAACATTGCATGTGAGTAGAAACAAACAGGATTATACTTATGGACCCCTATTGGCATGATTTCTATATGTTGCTGATTTCAGCATGCTACTGGGTTATAATCAACTGGGCCCTAAAACATGATATTTAAACGGTGACAAATGTGCAGAATTTTAGATGATCCCTATAGGCAGGTTATCTAGATATGAAGTTGAACAAGAAGTCCTATAGACATGGTTTCTAAATGCAGTTTGTAGCATTAAAATACCCTATAGGCATGGTTTCTAAATGTAGTTTGAATATGCAGAAATTCAAAATAGTCCTATAGGCATGGTTTCTACCCTTGATATGCATAAATACCCAACCCTTTTCACTAGCCAGCCCCAATCGTTTATTACAAATTATTACAAACCAGGAATATTAAATTACATCAAAATACAACTAGAGGAGGTCCGATTCTTGGTTCCTCCCTGAGCTATGGAATAACTGCCTTAAGATGCCGTTGCTTCAAAGCCTTTCTCAAACTTGAGTGTGTCAGAGTTCCCTAAGTGCCTCAATAGGACCCCGGCAGTGCTCACACCCAAATTACATCACCAGAGTAGGGACAAGTGTAGTGTGGAAATGCCAGCCCTCATGTGTCCAAGTTCAGAGGGAGCTCATGGGTCCCAAGGCAAGGCTCACATGAGGGGGGCAGGACTTAAGTCTAAGAGAGAGTGGAAGTGCAGAAACTGAGTTTTAAAAGCATGAGGGAATGAAGAAAAGGAAAGGGTGATGGGAGACAGCCATTAATATTTTAAAGAGTTGATAATTTCACACCAAAGGGGCAGGGGATTGGGAATCCATTGCAAGGGCCTATATACTTAGGCATGAGTCAATTCTTGGCATGCACAGCAATAGGGGTGCTGTCATGCTTGTAAATCAACCAGAACATGCAACATATAAGGGTAATATGGAGGTTATGATCCTAGGAGGACCAAGTTTGAGTCATGTTCAGCAATATTCAATGTTGTCATGCCCCAAACATACGATAAGTGTCAAACACATTGGGGTAGGGATTTAGGATTCATAATACATTGATTCAATACAGGAGAAAAGAAATTACATCATGCTAATTAAAGATACTGAAATAGATACAGGCAGTAGGCAGACAAGAATGCAAGAACATTAAGTAACCATGTTGTTGTTGATGCTGAAAACTTAATTAGAACATACCAGTTCAAAGGAGGGAAATGTAGTAAAGAAAGGTAGCAGGACTTTGAAATATAGCTTTGGCTTTCAGCCAGCTAAACAAGCCACAGTACAAGTAGTAAAGCAAGAGAGAGTGTTTTGAGTGTAAGTGTGAGTTCAGAATTAAAAGTGTTCGTGTGTTTGTGTTAATGAGAGAGTATGTATATATAGTAGTTCGAAACCATGTAAAATAAGGCGAGAATTAGAATTGTGTAATAATTATGGAACCAAGTACTAATCAGAATCAAATCAATGCAAGTACTCCTTTAATTAAGGGGCAATCAACTAACGGTAATGGGCAGAAAATGTTTAAGGAAAGAAATCAAGTAGAGCATCATGTACAGAATAGACAATTAGGGTAAGTACGTAGGGGTTCAATTAAGGAAACAACTAATGAAGAATCAGTAAAATACTTGGTTAACCAAATAAGGTAAGAAACACACAATCAGAAAATCAGCACATGGTAAATCAGGGAATCAAGGATTCGAAATTACTGATTTAAGGAGAGTAACATGGGTTCCCATGAATAAGCAAATAAACCAAGTTAAAATAGGAGAATCGAAAGTCTAAAGAGAAGTTTTCAAATCAAGCCAAGAAACAGGGAGCTCAGAGTCAATTAAAGAGAGAGTCACGAGTCATGTTTTAGCATATAAATAGAGTGAGATATGAGTAACCAAACATAGCAAGCAAAGAGGCAAGTCTTGACCAGTCAAGACGAACACAAGCACATAGAGCTAATGTAAGTTAGGCATAAGGAACTCAGTAGAAACACATTCGAAGCGAGATAGTCACAGAAACTCAAACAAGAGCAGGCCAGTCACAAAATCAAACGAAGAAATCTAGGAAAATTAGGGCTTTCAACATAGGCGAGTTAAAGAGAAGATAGAAACCCAGAATCAGAAGAATCGCACAAAGGGAACAAGAGATTTCGAAAAGAACTTTTGCACTTAAACGAACAGTCTCAGACCCAAAACCATAAGATTTTTCACAATAGAAGGGTTTTAAAAAGAGGATAAATAGACAGATCGGACAAAAACTCAGGCAAACAAACATTCATTTAATAAACAATTAAAAGAAATTAGGGGTTTTAACATGCAAACTCAGGCAGAAGGATAATACGAGCAAACACAGCAAAACATATCAAAAATCAAAGAAAGGTTTCGAAATAACTTAACAGAACCTTAATCAGAAGGATAAGGAGTTTTGAAAGCGGAGTTTTAAAAGAAACTTCGAGAAAAACGCTTAAAAGTTCAGAGCAGACATAGATCTGAAACAAATCTAAGAGAAATCGAGAGAACCTTGAAGGTTAGGGTTTCAGAGGAACCCCAAGTGGTGAGAAAGGCTTTGAAAACCATCGATCTAAGCAGGAGAGTCAAGAGTCAGACTCGAATAGCCATGGCTGGCCGGAGAAAGGTCAGAGACGACCGGAGAACAGCCGTAAACTGAAATCGACCAAGGTCTGGACCAAGCTCTTTCAAGATCTAGCCTTGAAACCATAATAATCGAACACGTAGAAGCCATGGGAGGTGGATACAGGCCTCCAATGACCTTGGAAGCCATGGATTTGGGAGTTTTTTTAGGGTTGTAGTTGATGTCGGCAGCTAGGGTTGGAGAGGGTTTGAGAGAGGATTGAGAGAGAAGGGGATTCTGAGGCGGCGGGGGTGTGTGGAATGGTTAAGGTTAGGGGGTAGTTTGAGATTAAAGGATAGGATGGTTGTTGGCCGTTGATCTGAATGATCAACGGCCTGGATTAAAACGGGCGAGTGGGCGGGTTATGAAGATGGGTTTGGGTCGGATTAAATTGGAATTGGGTCTGGGGGGTTCAAATACTTTCAATTGAGTTCAATTGGGGTGCAAAATCGGACTTAAATTGAAATAAAATGGGGCTAACATTTAAACAGGCACTTTTCCCTATTTGATTTTTAAAAATAGTAAAATTATTTCTGGAAATAAATTAAAGGTACTAAAATAATTAATAGCACATAGTTAACTATTTAAAAATACCAGGCCTAATTTTTATCAATATATACGTAATTAATCCTAAAAAGGCTAATATTGTAATTACATACAATTTAACTTTAAAAATACTAAATGACCTAGTAAAAATATGAAAAAATTATAGTAGCCACACTTTAGTATAAATATGAAAATCCAATAAATGAATCACCAAAAATGATAATTTTGGGAATAATTATTGGGTTTTTATGGATAAAATAGGGAAATAAATTGATAAAAAAATCTTTAAAATTTTTGGAAACAATAGTAAAACATTTGGACCTACTTATATATGCATGCACATGTTATTTTGAATGTATTTTGTATATAAAAAATATATAGGGAAAAATTGGGTATCAACAGCTGCCCCTCTTTACCCGGGAAGGATGAAAGAGTTTTCGGGTAAAGAAATAATGAACAATTTTGACCGAACAAAATGGTTCGAGGAGGCTTAGGCTGTGCCCTGGCTTCTGAGCTGCCTACATATCCCTAGTTATACAGGAATCAGGCCATATGAAGTTCAGGATCCATCGGCGGAGTATGCCGATGGAGACTTTTTTAAGAACGGACGCAATATTTAGGACGGGGAAATGGTTACGGTTTGACATCGCTGCGGGAACCGGAGCGGTATAGCTCTTGCCGAGATGGCCTTTGCTTGCCGGTTTACCTGCAAACAAGCAATACAAGCATATATTGTGCGTAAATTTAAACATGATGCAATTTCCGTTGGACCATGAGGATTGTCTCCGAATGGTTAGAACGACGTCCTTAGACCATGATGTCCTAGGCCATGAAGCGTTTAATAAAGGATTAGCGGGCCATGAAATGATGCTCTCGGGCTATGAGGATGATGCCTCCGAACTATGATGCCTTTGAATAATGATATGCAAAAGATTGAAAGGGGTCCTCGGGCCATGGCATGGTGTTCTCGGGCTATGTGAATGGTGCCTCCGAACAATGACGTCTTTGGATAATTTGGCGGCCTTTCAGCCCATGAGATGCAGTATTTGGCGATCTTTCAGCCCATGAGATGCAATAGGTGGCGATCTTTCAGCCATGCAAGTGTAGATAAGGTGGTGATCTTTCAGCCATGCAAATGTAAATATGGTGGCAATCTTTCAGCCATGCAACTGTAAATAAGGAGGCGATCTTTCAGCCATGCAAGTGTAAATAAGGTGGCGATCTTTCATCCATGCAAATGTAGATAAAGTGGCAATCTTTCAGCCATGCAAGTGTAGATAAGGTGGCAATCTTTCAGCCATGCGAATGTAGATAAAGTGGCGATCTTTCAGCCATGCAAATGTAAATAAGGTGGCGATCTTTCAGCCGTGCAAATGTAAATAAAGTGGCGATCTTTCAGCCATGCAAATGTAAATAAGGTGGCGATCTTTCAGCCATGCAAATGTAAATAAGGTGGCGATCTTTCAGCCATGCAAATGTGAATAAGGTGGCGATCTTTTAGCCATGCAAATATGAATAAGGTGGCGATCTTTTAGCCATGCAAATGTAGAGGGAGGTAGAGCTTAACCTCGGAAGGCAGAATGGTAGCCTTATGCGAGAAATAAAATAGCACATGGTAACAGAGCTTTCTTAGCTGATGGTGGATTGTGATATGATGACTGCTGGGAACATTGTGACACACGGAACGTCACCGGTGTGGATGGCAAATGTGAGTACGTGCGATAGTTCTGAGAGTTGTATTCTTGAATGATGTTTGTCTCGTGAGTGTATAGCATGTTTGATGATTTTGTAATCCGAGTGCCTGCATCCAAAAAAAATCGTGAGTTTTGTAAAGGGGGGAAGGTTAGTTCGTATCCCCGTTGGCTCTGCTTGACCTGCTCGGCTTTGATCTGGTGATACGGTATGTACCATTAGGGTAGCGTTGCTGAACAAGGCGATTTCGATAATACACATGCATGAATTTGTAAAAATATGACATAAGTATACAATTAAGAAACAACTTTTAGATGAACCAACGACTGTGACGTGGCTCAAGACCTCTCTTGCTACGGAATTTTGAGGGTCCTCCTCAAAATTCTGCCCCAGTTTAATGGGTTGATGCTTCTAACGGTTGCTTGCGATGATTGGCTGAAATTACTTCGGAATTTTGAGGGTCCTCCTTAAAATTCTGCCCTAGTTTCCAATTGCGGGGGGAAATGAAAGTTTTATTGAATTGTGACCGAACCCATAGGCCGCCTACGTATCCCCTCTTAAACGGGAATTAGGTCAGACGTAGTTCGATTACATCATGCAGGAAAAACATAAAGATTACACATAGTAACGCTTGACTGCATCTGAATTAATTGGCTTTGGCCAGATCTCTCCGTCCATTTCTGCAAGTATGAGGGCTCCTCCTGTCAGAACCCGGTGAACCATGTATTGGCCCTACCAGTTGGGAGAGAACTTCCCTTTGGCCTCGTCTTGATGCGGAAAAATTTTCTTTAACACCAGCTGTCCCGGTGTGAACCGTCTTGGCTTGACCCTTTTGTTGAAGGCTCTGGACATTCTGTTCTGATAAAGTTGACCATGACACAATGCCTTCATTCTTTTCCAATCTATAAGAGCTAGCTGCTCGTAACGACTTTTTACCCATTCTGCGTCATCGAGCTGAGCTTCCTGTATGATCCTTAAGGAAGGAATTTCTAATTCGGTGGGAATGACGGCTTCTGTACCATAAACTAGCATATATGGGTTTGCCCCAGTTGATGTGCGGACTGTGGTGTGATACCCTAATAGAGCAAATGATAACTTCTTGTGCCACTGTTTATGCTTCTCTATCATTTTCCTCAATATCTTCTTGATATTCTTGTTGGCGGGTTCTACGGCTCCATTCATTTGAGGCCTGTAGGCTGTAGAATTCTTGTGTCCGATCTTGAAGGTTTGGCACATACCTTTCATTAGGTCACTGTTGAGATTGGAGCCATTATCAGTAATGATTGACTCTGGAATCCCGAATCGACAAACGATGCGGTCGCGGACAAAGTATGCCACGACTTTCTTAGTTACTGCTCTGTAAGATGCTGCTTCGACCCATTTGGTGAAATAATCAATTGCTACTAGGATAAACCTGTGCCCGTTGGAAGCGGCAGGCTCGATTGGTCCAATGACATCCATTCCCCAAGCGGCGAACGACCATGGTGAGCTTGTTGCGTTAAGCTCATTTGGAGGTACCTTTATCATGTCTGCATGTATCTGACAGCGGTGGCATTTTCGAACTTACTGGATGCAGTCCGTCTCCATAGTCATCCAAAAGTAACCAGCTCGGAGTATCTTCTTTGCTAAGACAAAACCGTTCATATGTGGACCGCAGGTCCTAGCGTGGATTTCCTCTAGTAGCTTGGATGCTTCCTTTGCGTCGACACACCTCAACAATCCCAAATCAGGAGTCCTCCTATATAGGATTCCTCCGCTGTGGAAGAAATTATTGGATAACCTTCGAAGCGTGTGCTTCTAAATAGGATTTGCAAGTTTCGGGTACTCTCCTTTTGTCAAATATTCCTTGATATCCTGAAACCAAGGCTTTCCGTCTGCTTCTCCTTCGGCATGGGCACAATAAGCTGGCTGATCATGGATCTTTACTGAATGGGATCAATGAAATTCTTGTCTGGATGCTGTATCATGGATGACAAGGTGGCCAATGCATCGTCAAATTCATTCTGGACTCTGGGAACGTGTTGGAATTCTGTCTTCGTGAACCTCTTTCTCAATTCTTGTACATGATGCAGGTATGGGAGTATCTTGGAGTTCTTGGTTGCCCATTCTTGTCGGACATGATGTATGAGTAAATCTGAATCTCCAATCACTAGTAACTCCTGAATGTTCATGTCAATGGCCATCTTGAGCCCTAAGATGCGGGCTTCGTATTCGGCCATATTGTTGGTGCAGGGGAACCTGAGTTTAGCAGACACTGGATAATGCTGACTGGTTTCTGATACCAGGATGACTCCTATGCCAACTCCTTTGAAATTTGCTGCTCCATCGAAAAACATTCTCCAACCGTTATAGGATTCTGCAATGTCTTCTGCTATGAATGATACCTCTTCGTCAGGAAAATATGTTTTCAGGGGTTCGTATTCTTCATCTACGGGATTTTCCGCAAGGTGATCTGCTAGTGCCTGTCACTTGATTGCCTTCTGAGTTACGTAGACAATGTCGAATTCACTCAATAGGATTTGCCACTTGGCTAGTTTGCCGGTGGGCATAGGATTGTGGAAGATATACTTCAAAGGATCCATCCTTGATATGAGATATGTAGTATAGGCACAGAAGTAATGCCTTAGCTTCTAAGCGACCCAAGTCAAAGCACAACAGGTGCGCTCCAACAGAGAATACCGGGCCTCGTACGGAGTGAATTTCTTGCTGAGATAGTAAATGGCCTGTTCCTTTCTCCCTGTTTCATCATGCTGCCCCAAGACGCAATCGAAGGCACCATCTAGTACTGCGATGTAGAGTAGTATGGGTCTACCTGGCTCGGGCGGGACCAAGACTAGTGGTGTTGATAGGTATTCCTTGATTTTGTCGAAAGCTTTCTGGCAGTCATCAGTCCATTTGGTGGCGGCATCCTTCTTTAACATCTTAAAGATTGGCTCACAGATAACTGTAGACTGTGCTATGAACCGGCTGATGTAGTTAAGCCTTCCCAAGAAACTCATCACATCCTTCTTATTCTTTGGCGGTGGCAATTCTTGAAAAGCTTTGACTTTTGATCGATCCAGCTCTATTCCTCGACGACTCACAATAAACCCAAGTAATCTTCTAGCAGGAACCCCAAATGCACACTTCGCGGGATTCAGCTTCAGGTTGTACCTTCGCAATCTATTGAAAAACTTCCTCAAATCTTCCATGTGATTAGTGGTCTTCTTGAACTTGACGATAACGTCATCTACGTATACCTCAATCTCCTTGTGAATCATATTATAAAAAATGTTAGTCATGGCCCTCATGTAGGTGGCCGTTGCATTCTTAAGGCCAAACGGCATCATCTTGTAGCAGTACATTCCCCATGGCATAATAAAGGCCATTTTCTCAGCTTCTTCTTCATCCATCCAGGTCTGATGATAACCAGCGAAACAATCCACAAATGATTGCAACTCATGCTTGGCGCAATTGTCAATCAAGATGTGTATATTTGGCAAGGGGAAGTCGTCCTTCGGACTGGCCCGGTTGAGATCCCGGTAGTCGACACAGACCCTTACCTTCCCTTCCTTCTTTGGTACTGGAACAATCTTGCCTAACCATGTCGGGTATTCTACTACCTTGAGAACTTTGGCTTTGACCTGCTTGGTGACTTCTTCCTTGATTTTCAAACTCATATCAGGCTTGAACTTTCTGAGCTTTTGCTTTACCGGTGGACAAGTTGGATCGGTTGGCAGTTTGTGAGCCACAATAGATGTACTCAGACCAGTCATGTCATCGTACGACCAGGCGAATATGTCCTCATATTCTTTTAGAAATTCTGTGTATTCCTTCTTTTCTGATGGCGATAAGTGGACGCTGATTCGTGTTTCTTTGACATTTTTTGCATCTCCCAGGTTAACAATCTCGGTCTCGTCCAGGTTGGACTTCAGTCTGTTTTCAAAATTCTCAACTTCTTTAACAATCTCCTCTGGTATGTCATCTTCCTCTGAATCTGTGTCCGTTTGTTGCGTTGGTCTCATTGCATGTCACAGTCATTGGTTCATCAAGATAAGTAATAGTAATGCTGCATAAGTAAAGTAATGAGAGAAAATAATAAGAGTGTTGATTTATAAGTAAAAATTGAAATGCTTTGATAAATTCCATAACTGTTTTGAACATTGAAGATCTTATTGCGGAAGTCAAAAATGCGAAAGGAAAAATTAACTAGTAAAAATAAAAGACAGTGCATGATGCTTGTTCAGCCTTGCTACCCGAGGCTTTGCCGGGCTCTGGTGGTTCTGATAGTCCAGTTGTTGAGGTATGCTCCACTACTTACGGATTGTATGGAAGGACCTTCCTCCCCCTCCTCCTCGAAAACAACACAGCAGTCCATGTCATTGTCTTCTAAGAATAGGTTCTTCACCGCAGCAAGTGCCTGCTCCTTTGTTCTTGTTTTTGACAGGACTAAGAGGAGGAGTGGGTGGAGGGCCCCTAGATCTCGTGGAATAAGATGATATTGCGAGTTCACGAACTAACCTTTGGGGAGGGGAAATAATAAACAAAAAATAAAAACACAAAAGGTAAAAAGTTAGTGAGGATTATAAAAAGCGTTGCGATATTTAAACACATAGTGCAGAATGTAAACCGTGCCCTAATTTGGGGACCTCTTTGTGCCCGAGTTAGGCCTAGCGACAAATTGATTTGGAGAACTTAGAATGCTAAATGCCTCATTTTATTGATAAAAAGTAGACGAATCCCAAATCGACACTAAATAACAGGAAATAAAAGTCGCTAGTGGCCATTGGCCTTATTATATTTCATAAAAAGAAGAAAACTCCTATCTATTTGGTCCCAGAAGGACCTTCCCCAGATTCGGCATCCCTGGCTCCATCGAACAGCTTCCCCAGCTCGCGAAGTCCTAGCAATAGGTAGGCTCTGGCTAGATGTCCGCCTTCGTTTCCTTCAGCATTTTGGCAGTCTTCGACCCTCTTGAGAAATTTCTTCTCCAACTCCACTATGCCTCGCTCCAAGTATCCCAGTCGCTTGTTGGCACTGACAGCCATGTCCTTCCATTCCTCAATTAACTTTTGATTGGCTTCTTGTATCTCACGGTGCTCGCTTTCGCACTCCCGGATCCTCTTGCGCAGTTGGTTGTATTTGACCTGTGCCTCGGCTTTTTCATCTATGATCCTGTGACCTCGAACAAACCCAGGCTGGCCCAGGCCATCATGTTTATCCTCCAACCAGCCTGAATAGTAGGGAGCACAACCAGTGTGGTATCTATCTGGCTCGATGGTATCCCTCCCCATGACGATCTTGTAGTGCCACATATGCTGAGCTTGGCACTTGTAATGACTATCATCATCCTGGAAGTCAGCCCGGAAGTGACTCATCTTGTCAACCCTGGGTACAACCTGCTTCCTACCTGCTTGCCTCATAACCCGGAGGGGGACGTAAGGGTACGTTCC
Source organism: Nicotiana attenuata (assembly GCF_001879085.1). Taxonomy (NCBI): domain Eukaryota; kingdom Viridiplantae; phylum Streptophyta; class Magnoliopsida; order Solanales; family Solanaceae; genus Nicotiana; species Nicotiana attenuata. The sequence goes on from NW_017677142.1 coordinate 12,592, forward strand.
TCTCAGGCCGATCAATATCAGGAAAGGTGCATCTCCGGATCGGGCGATGAACTCCTCGGTCGGAAACCACTCGAACATCCATTATACCTGGTCCTCAGTCAGATTATCAAACAGTTCGAACCATCCTTTGGCATCCTCTGGCTGAGCAAATATACCAGGGATATAATTCATTCGCTTTGGGTGATGGAAAGCGATGTGATCGTCCCAGTCCCTTCGCTGAATCTCTTGTCGGTATTCACCCTTTTGTAGATGCTCCATGAGCCAAAGTTGAAGTAGCAAATTGCAGCCTTTGAAGTGACTGGCTCCCCGTTGACACTTCTCTAGGGCTCAGTATATTTCCGCAGTGATCATGGGCACAATGCTGAATTGTTGCCCGCCAATTCTTTCCATTAAGGTCTTAGTGACCATGGCCAGTCTGGTGTGTATTCTTGCTTTCTTCATTGGAAACACAATCAACCCCAGGAAACAGAACATGGATACAAAGATCCTTCGACGAATAAGCCCTAATGATGTGATGGCAAACTCATCAGGATAGGTGCGGTAGGAGTTGCTGTGACCGTACCTCTCATACAAATAGTCAAAAGGGATATAGGATTCTTTTAAGCATGTCAATTCTGGATTCTTCTTCAGACCCATCATTTGAGGAAGCCCCTGCCCTTGCTGTTCTCAGGCATTAGCAAACCCGGAGTTTCCCATACCAAACCGGCCAATCCTCCTATTTCTTCTAGGAAGGGCGTCATTTCAATGTCCCCGAAGCGGAATACGGACCTCTCATAATCCCTGAACAAAGTAGCAGCTTCTATGATCTTGTTGTTGGGTTGGATTTCCAGGAGAGAAGGTAGATTCCCTAGATATTTTCGGACGAGAGTCTAGTCACTGGAGTGAAGATCCTTCCACCAGCTTAGCAGTCTTGGGTGGATGATGGTAACCATACCGAATCTGGGGATTTCGTGCCTTATATTTCTGCAAGACAAATAAGGTTAGGCCCTTACCCCTACCGGACTCGACTATTTAATATCAATAATTAGTATTAAGCATTTGATTCTCCAAATAAATGCACAGAACGTGATGATGTCCGTTTGGGTTTTAGGGAAAGCCAGTGGACTTTGGACAAGGCCATCTTAAAGAGTCATTATGCGGACACATAACTGACTCGGCTAGGTTTGACCATGATGCATGCACAGTTAAACAGAGTAAGGTTTCTATGAGGTTTTAGACTGGTACCCTTGAGCGGACAACTCAAGGGGGAAAGGCACGGAACCGTTGACTACACTGTTGATCGACTGGTTTTACCGCAAATATGCCTTTTTCGGATTTAGGGGGTGATAATATCGGAAGAGCGCAACCACTCATTATAAGCGTTGCTATGGGATTTGATTGGCACGAGTGGAATATTATGTTGAGCATGATTATGCAATAATTAAAAACATGTTGTCACGTATTTGCACATTAAGGAAGCAGTAAGTACAACAGTTTCATAATTTAAGGCAGTAGTAAAGGAAAGTAGAAAAGGAAAAAAAACAAAAGACAAGTCAGTTGCGCTATTGAAAAGCGATTGAGTGCTTAAAGGAATTAAACAAGTAACTACACATAAAGAGGTATAAATTCACAATAATTTCCTGAAACGGTAAAAGCCTAAATTTCCCTAGCAGAGTCGCCATGCTGTCGCGCCCCCTTTTTCCTTCGCGAAAATCGGGTTTATGACATTTGGAGGGACAACTCGTTCCTGTTGGGAACAGGGTTTGCATTTGAAGAGTCGCCACCTAATGATTAAGGTGCATTAGGACACCAATAGAGATTCAATTCTAAATTTGTTTGAATAACCAGAGATTGGGTAAGGGCTTGAAATTATCCTAAGGGGAAGGTGTTAGGCACCCCTTAGGATCCACTAGTGTGGTTCCCGGTCAGACGGTTATTGTGAATTTGAGGTGCAATTAACATATAAGCAGATAAGGCTAAAATAAGAGAGGATTCAATACACAATGGTTTGCAAGTAAACAGAGTTTGAAAGAGCAATTAAAAGAGCTGATTTTTAAACAGGAATTGCAATGCTTTTAAAGGAAAAAGGGAGTAAAGGAAGGGGGTCCTAGGTTTGTATTTAATATGGATCACATCAAAGCAATACTCGGTAATCACTCCTCAAGAGAGGGGCTACACGTGGTATTAACGCACCGGTCATCATATCCATATCTACCCTTCCCACCCCGTTAAGGTATTAAAGCGCGGATTGGTCTCGATTACTATTGTATGCTATTACCCGTCCCATTCCTATCAGTCCCGGAGGCATTTAGGACTACTAATCCTAAAAGGAGGGATGTTAGGCTTATTTGAAGTTTCAAAGGTAAAAATCTAAGGCGACATGCAAAACATATAACAACAGCACATAAAATGGGAAACACATAAACACATAAGGCTCAAGTATACCTCCTCAAAGCAAAACAATCCAATAGCACGACTTAAATAAATGAGTAAGGTCTGATTCTGAAAATATACTTGAGGGAAGAGGAGATTGTTGTATTGCAGCAGGCCTTGCTTATTACATGAATCAGTTAGGAAACAGAATCGGGCCTACCTACTGATTGTAACACTAAAACAAATAACAGGAGCGAGTCCAGTTTTATTTTATATTGCCTAAGGCTTGCCTAGGAGTTCAAACGAGGTTCTATAGGCATAGTATCTTCTTAATTCAGAATGATGAAATAATAAAACTCAGAACGAAATGTTCGAAATCCTATAGGCATGCTTACTAAACCTCATTAAGCAAGGGAATTAGATTATTGAAAAGAGGTTCAGAATAGACAAAATTAAATTAGACTGGTTATAGATTCTGTAGGTGATAGTATCTACTATTACTGATTTTAATCCCTAGGAGCATGATATCTAACATTGGCTATGAATAAAGCGAATCAGATTTATTTAAGAGTCCCAATAGGCATGATTTCTATGCGTTACTGATTTTGGATCCTAACATTGCATGTGAGTAGAAACGAACAGGATTATACTTATGGACCCCTATAGGCATGATTTCTATATGTTACTGATTTCAGCATGCTACTGGGTTATAATTAATTGGGCCCTAAAACATGATATCTAAACGGTGACAAATATGCAGAATTTTAGATGATCCCTATAGGCAGGTTATCTAGATATGAAGTTGAACAAGAAGTCCTATAGACATGGTTTCTAGATGCAGTTTGCGGCATTAAAATACCCTATTGGCATGGTTTCTAAATGCAGTTTGAATATGCAGAAATTGAAAATAGTCCAATAGGCATGGTTTCTACCCTTGACATGCATAAATACCCAACCCTTTCACTAGCCAACCCCAAATATTTATTACAAATTATTACAAACCAGGAATATCAAATTACATCAAAATACATAAAAATACAACTAGAGGAGGCCCGATTCTTGGTTCCTCCCTGAGCTACGGAATAACTGCCTTAAGATGCCAATGCTTCAAAGCCTTTCTCAAACTTGAGTGTGTCAGAGTTTCCTAAGAGCTTCAATAGGACCCCGGGCAGTGCTCACACCCAAAATACATCACCAGAATAGGGACAAGTGCAGTGTGGAAATGCCAGCCCTCATGTGTCCAAGTTCAGAGGGAGCTCATGGGTCCCAAGGCAATGCTCACATGAGGGGGGCAGGACTTAAGTATAAGAGAGAGTGAAGAGTGCAGAAACTGAGTTAAAAGCTGAGTGAACAAAGAAAAGGGAAAGGGAGATGGGAGAGAGCCAATAGTACTTTAAAGAGTTGATAATTTCACACCAAAGGGGGCAGGGGATTGGGAATCCATTGCAAGGGCCTATATACTTAGGCATGAGTCAATTCTGGGCATGCACATCAATAGGGGTGCTTTCATGCTTGTAAATCAACCAGAACATGCAACATATAAGGGTAACATGGAGGTTATGATCCTAGGAGGACCAAGTTGAGTCATGTTCAGCAATATTCGATATTGTCATGCCCAAAACAAACCATAAGTATAAAACACATCGGGGTAGGGATTTAGGATTCATAATGCATTGATTCAGAACAGGAGAAAAGAAGTTACATCATGCTAAATAAAGATACTGAAATAGATACAGGCAGTAGGCAGACGAGAATGCAAGAACATTAAGTAACCATGTTGTTGTTGATGCTGAAAACTTAATTAGAACATACCAGTTCAAAGAAGCAAAATGTAGTAAAGAAAGGTAGCAGGACTTTGAAATATAGCTTTGGCTTTCAACCAGCTAAACAGGCCATCACAAGTAGTAAAGCAAGAGAGAGTGTTTTGAGTGTAAGTGTGAGTTCAGAACTAAAAGTGTTCGTCGTGTTAATGAGAGGGTATGTATATATAGTAGTTCGAACCATGTAAAATAAGGCAAGAATTACAATTGTATAGTAATTATGGAACCAAGTACTAATTAGAATCAAATCAATGCAGGTACTCCTTTAATTAAGGGGCAATCAACTAACGGTAATGGGCAGAAAATGTTTAAGGAAAGAAATCAAGTGGAGCATCATGTACAGAATAGACAATTAGGGGTAAGTACATAGGGGTTCAATTAAGGAAACAACTAATGAAGAATCAGTAAAATACTCGGTTAAACAGATAAGATAAGAAAATACATGGTAAATCAGGGAATCAAGGATTCAAAATTACTGATTTAAGGAGAGTAACATGGGTTCCCATGAATAAGAAAATAAACCAAGTTAAAAAAGGAGAATCGAAAGTCTAAAGAGAAGTTTTCAAATCAAGCCAAGAAACAGGGAGCTCAGAGTCAATCAAAGAGAGAGTCACGAGTCATGTTTTAGCATATAAATAGAGTGAGGTATGAGTAACCAAAAGTAGCAAGCAAAGAGGCAAGTCTTAACCAGTCAAGACGAACACAAGCACATAGAGCTAATGTAAGTTAGGCATAAGGAACTCAGTAGAAACACATTCAAAGCGAGATAGTGACAGAAACTCAAACAAAAGCAGGCCAGTCACAAAATCAAACGAAGAAATCTAGGAAAATTAGGGCTTTCAACATAGGCGAGTTAAAGAGAAGATAGAAACCCAGAAACAGAAGAATCACACAAAGGGAACAAGAGATTTCGAAAAAAAACTTCTGCACTTAAACGAACAGTCTCAGACCCAAAACCATAAGATTTTTCACAATAGAAGGGTTTTAAAAAAGAGAGGATAAATAGACAGATCAGACAAAAACTCAAGCAAACAAACATTCATTTAATAAACAGTTAAAAGAAATTAGGGGTTTTAACAAGCAAACTCAGGCAGAAGGATAATACGAGCAAACACAGCAAAACATATCAAAAATCAAAGAAAGGTTTTGAAATAACTTAACAGAACCTTAATCAGAAGGATAAGGAGTTTTGAAAGCGGAGTTTCAAAAGAAACTTCGAGAAAACGCTTAAAAGTTCAGAGGAGACATAGATCTGAAACAAATCTAAGAGAAATCGAGGGAACCTTGAAGGTTAGGGTTTCAGAGGAAACCCAAGTGGTGAGAAAGGCTTTGAAACCAACAATCTAAGCAGGAGAGTCAAGAGTCAGACTCGAATAGCCATGGCTGGACGGAGAAAGGTCAGAGACGACCGGAGAACAGTCGTGAACTAAAATCGACCAAGGTTTGGACCAAGCTCTTTCAGGATCTAGCCTCGAAACCATAATAATCGAACACGTAGAAGCCATGGGAGGTGGATACAGGCCTCCATTGACCTTGGAAGCCATGGATTTGGGAGTTTTCTAAGGGTTGTAGTTGATGTCGGCAGCTAGGGTTGGAGAGGATTTGAGAGATGATTGAGAGAGAAGGGGATTCAGAGGCGTGGGGGTGCGTGAAATGGTTAGGGTTAGGGGGTAGTTTGAGATTAAAAAAGGAAAGGATGGTTGTTGGCCGTTGATCTGAATGATCAACGGCCTGGATTAAAATGAGCGAGTGGGCGGGTTAGGAAGATGGGTTTGGGTCGGATTAAATTGGAATTGGTTCTGGGGGGTTCAAATAGTTTCAATTGAGTTCAATTGGGGGTGCAAAATCGGACTAAAATTGAAATAAAATGGGGCTAACATTTAAATAGGCACTTTTACCTGTTTGATTTTTAAAAAATAGTAAAATTATTTCTGGAAATAAATTAAAGGTACTAAAATGATTAATAGCACATAGTTAACTAATTAAAAATACCAGACCTAATTTTATGAATATAAACGTAATTAATCCTAAAAAGGCTAATATTGTAATTACATGCAATTTAACTTTAAAAATACCAAATGACCTTGTAAAAATATGCAAAAATTATATTAGTCATATTTTAGTATAAATATGAAAATCCAATATACGAGTCACCAAAATGAAAATTTTAGGAATAATTATTGTGGTTTTATGGATAAAATAGGGCAATAAATTGATTAAAAAATCTTTAAAAATTAAGGAAAAAGTAGTAAAACATTTGGACATACTTGTATATGCATGCACATGCTATTTTGAAAGTATTTTGTATATTAAAATTATATTGGAAAAAATTGGGTATCAACACTTGGGACTCGATTTTGATTTTGGAGTTGCGCTATCGCGACATACCGAGTTTGTAGCATGTCAAATATCATTTGAAGGCTAAATCCGCCTTCTTCACTATTTTGTTCGTTCTGGTCGGCTGCCCGGGCGTCTCTCCGGACGCTATTTTCTGGGTCGGTGCCTAAATCTCCATGAATGGCGACATGAGAACTCATATCAACCGGATCTATGGCCTATGGTGCACCGGGATTGATCGCAGGCACTCCGTTTTCCGGGGCGGCTATGTGTTTGTTTTCACAATGAAGACTAAGGCTGGTATTAGTGTGAGTGGGTACTGCCTGAGAGTTTGATATTTTGATTCCTGAAATCAAAAATACTCACGAGAACAAGTGTAAAAGCAGTGTGTGTTATGAAGGTTAAAATATTAAGCAATCACTATTTTCCTTTGCCCCACGGTGGGCGCTAAACTGTTTACCCTAAAAATTGAGTAACAATTAAACTTGTAATGTGGTTTTAAGGATACGTGATTTCACTTATTATCAATTCAGAAACATAAAGATAAGCAATAGAAATAGATAATAATATAAGGCAAACCAGTGTTTGGACAGAGCCCTCGAGTTGGAATACCTCGAGCTAGTAGACCAAGAACAATTATAAAGCAGTGAACTAATGAACAAGAGGACATAAATTAAAGAGAGATTATTGTATTGCTTTTGTCTGGATTAATGTATGGTGTCTACAATGATGGAGACTCCCCTTTATATACTAGAGGAATCCTAATTATGGTACAATTCTATTATGGAAGTAAATCCCATGATTGGTACAAATAACCGCCCTTGATTTGAGCTGTTTCGGGATTTCCGCCGTGATCTCCGACCGGTTACGGATATCTCGCATTTTCGTTATTGCACTTCACTTGAAGTCGGTCCTACTTAGTCTCGGTTCTTCCTGGCCTCGGTCCCGATGGACTCAATTCTTGAACTAAACACCTCGTCTTCGTGCTATAGCCCTGTCCATTGCGAGGCTGAACCTCGACGCAATCCCCTGAGCTTCGATTAAATAGCAAATCGGGCAAGCCCGATTTTAACTATATACAATGGTCAGGCCTTATCTTTCCTGTGTCTTTCCATTCGACAATTTCACCACAATTGGTCTCCTTAGATATAGAATACCAAATGCAAACAATAAACAAAAATTCGGTTCAATTTTATATTCTGACTTCCATTCTACTCAAGTGGAAGATACTCCATTTACTACCAAATTTGCCAAAAAACTTTGAAGCTTTGGATCACCTAAATACTATTGCAATGGGTACTTTGGTGCGAGTTTTAACTGTACACTAGTGTATATTGGGAAATAACAATCACAAGTAATATGCACGACGAGGTAGCAGCGGAATAATACCAAGTCAAACTTTCCCAATTTATTTAAACTAAAGAGAAGACAATAAATTGGCACGTAAGGCAATGCGGACAACAACTATGCCACAAGCAAACGAAGAATAACAAGGCAAAAGTAATCAAGATACGAGACCCCAAATTTATGTGGAAAACCCCTTCAATGTGAAGAGGTAAAAAACTACGGGACCAAATACCCTCAAAGCTCCACTAAATCAATCAAAAAGAGTTACAAAAGTTCTCTAAATTAGCCACAAAGCAAGTTCCAAACCAAGAGCAACAATAAAAATAATATTCCACCAAAACAATTGAAGAAAGGAGAGAAATCACCCCAAAATTGAGCTACTGTTCACGCCTCCAAAATCGAAGTTACAGCCTCCAAATCAATCTCCATCGTTGAACTCAAAGAACCAGATGTTGAAAACTCCCAGTTCAAATTTGAACACGATCCAACTGTTAACGAGTCAATATATGCTGATTGAAGCGAACTGCCTGAGTAGGAATTTTCTGGAGCAAAAGAACAAACTTTTCTCTCTCACAAGGCTTCAAAAACGGCTACACCCTTACGTTTTCTCTCTTGTTGTGTTTCTAACCTAAAATATGTCATATTTATATGTCTTGATATAAGTGGGTATAGTTCAAAGTGGACTAGGTACAAAAGTTATTTTATTTATCCACATAGGAAGGAAAAAGCCCAAAAACCAATATTTCCCCCCTTCCGACTATGTGGAGGGGACTACCATCACGGCGATCATGCAACACTCTTTAAATTTCCCTCTTGGCAGAGCTTTAGTCAACATATCCGAACTATTATCTTCGGTGCGAATCTTCTAAGTTCAAGCAACATAGAATCCAACACATCTTTAATCTAATGATTTCTCACATCAATATGTTTAGACTGTCACGTCCCGAATTTGGGCCTGGACGTAATACGGAACTCGGTGCCTGACTACATATGACCGAGAGAACCAACTGGTTGGCTGAATCAACATATGATATCATAACATACTGAATGCGGAATATAAACTAACCAACTGGTTGGCTGAATCAACATATGATATCATAACATACTGAATGCGGAATATAAACTAACACATGCTGATATACTGAAAGTCTGGATGATATAAATCTAAGTGCAGAAATAATAATACAATTCGGATGATATAAATCTAAGTGCGGAAATATTAATACAATTCTGAAATATATTTTTAGCCAACATGGCTTAATATGAAAAGCCTGCGACTCTTTCTAGCTGTTACTCTAGTCTATGAAGCCTCTAATGAAGCACTGAAAATACTGACTGTCTGAAAATACTGATAACTGTAAGGTAATGATAATGCCTTGAAAGAACTGGGGATTACCAAATAGCTGGTACGAGAATCCTAGCGCTATTGCCAACCTGTAAATCATTACCTGCATCGTGAGATGCAGGCCCCGGGCAAAAGGGACGTCAGTACATTTGAATTACACTAGTATGTAAAGAAACTGAAAGAAAGAATTAAAAATGCTGAAACTGAAACTAAGCTGATAACTGAGAATTGATATTGATAACTGAAATGATAACTATTAAAATTGAAACTGAAATGTTAGCCGATAACTGATAACTGGTAACTGAAATAATAACTGATAATTGAACTGAACAAAGGAAGTAAGGATATGAACACTCCCTCTTCTGAATGATGAACCACTTGTTTATCTGAATAAATAAACTGCAGCCTCAGGCCCAATATATATGTGCACAAACTGCGGCCTCAGGCCCAAAGATTCATAAAGCATAAACTGCGGCCTCAGGCCCAAATACAGGTGTTCAACATTCAGAGATTTAAAATCAGGAACTGAGAATCATACTGCAATACATGATAGTGAACTACTGAATCACACTGAGTTACATGATACTGGAATAGCAGATCACACTGAGTTACATAATACTGGAATACTAAATAGGACTAGACTGAGACATGTATTCTTGAACTAATTATGAACACTGAAACTTCAACTGTTTATGGCATACTGAGTAATCTATACTAAGACTCGGGGGAATCAAACCCAAGTCCACATTGAATACGCACTGAGCTCACAACGTTCAGAAAGAAAGTCATGAACGAGTTATAAAGCTAAAGAATAGAAGTTCTACAACTATTCAAGTAACTAGGCTAAACTATATTTCTAAGGCAATTAGTAACGTCGTAAAGAAACGTAGTGTAGGGAGAATCATTAACATTCCCAAACATAGAGAGTTAGCCTTACATACCTTAACTTCTTGCTCTTGAGCGTAATACAGCATTCACACAACCCTTTCAACTTTAATCTATATCAATACAAGTCAAAGGGATTCCATAATAGCAATAATACTCATATTTTGGCTACTTAGGCATTTTATCAAACGCTCGGTGAGAATAAAGCTTCATAGTCCTTATTAATGGTGTCTCTACACCCAATAACCCATTCTCTTGCTCTTAGATAAATTCTAAAGTCTCAAATGGCTATTGTATACGATAGAAATCGACGGCTCTATATCACGAGCATCAAGGCATCTTGAGGGTTACCAGTAATAGACCCCGAGAATTCTCAATGGGCGACTCCAAGATAGTATAAGCAATGACTGGCCTCGAGGCAAGGTGAATTAGCGGTCTCGGCAGAGCAAGGTGGAGTTCCCAAGGCACATACATATAGGTGGCCTAGTCTAGTGGGCTAGTCAGAAAAGCAAATCAAGGCATTAAATGGTTGTACTAGCCCCATATCTTTGTAATTAATGCATTTGTACTATTTTGGGATTCCCCCTCCTATAAAAAGGGGATCCTTGTCATTTTGTAGAGGTTGGACATTCAATATCAAGAAATACACAAACATTCTCTCTACTCTCTAACAGATTCTCCTAAGTTCATTACTTCATTTATTGCTTACATTTATTGTTCTTCATTTACTGCTTATTATTGGCCATAAATAGCCGTCATTGATTCTATTATTACTGTTAATCATCCGCCGACTACCCTCGATGATTCCCAGCCGAGCACTCGACTCGACCCCCGAATAGGTGAGCTCGAGGCCCCGATTGGTAGATATTCGGTTCGATCAACATCTCGTTTTTAAGCTCTAATCTCGCTTCTACATATTTCATATAGCATCAACTGCATAACAACTAGCATAAAATAGATCACATATTTTTAGAATCCCATAATCAAATTTAATTGTTATCACCATTTTCACGGTAAACAGTTTGGCGCCCACCGTGGGGCTAAAAATAATAGTGATTATTTTCTTGTTGGTTTAACCACGTAACGCAAGTTATCTTTCACTCTTTTTTCTTGTCCAAGATCTTTGATTTCAGGTCAAAATGTCTAACTCAGTAAATGCACGTAAAAACATCAACCTCGAAGACTATGGAGAAAATGGTGTTGACGTCCCAAGTGTTTGTGTACCACCACGAAACCCTGAGGACGCACCGGAACCGATTCCAATCGACGCGGTTTCACGCGATGCTCAACACGTCGAAATAAGCTCCCACACCAACAGGAGCATACATCAAGGCGACCAACAAGATGCCCAGAAGAGCCTTCATGTTATTTTTGAAATGTTGCAGGCACAACAGCTCGCTATTGCTCATGCTGCAAAGTCACCAGAAAACTGGTAGCACGGTAGCACCAGGGACGGCTCCCGCAGCTGAGCAGGTACCGGAAATATCAAGCAACAATGGGTCGGCAGCTGACCACGCCATCATTAAGATGCTCGAGGACCTCACGAGGAGGATTGAATCGGGCGAGAAGAAGATAGAGGCTAATGACAAAAAGGTCAAGACCTAAAATTCCAGGGTCGACCAGATTCCGGGAGCACCCCCGATCCTGAAAGGTGTGGATTCAAAGAAGTTCGTGCAAAAGCCGTTCCCACAGGAAGCGGCCCCGGAACCCATTCCAAAGAAGTTAAGAATGACCGACCTTCCAAAGTATAACGGAACGTCGGACCCCAACGAGACGTTACTGCCTACACTTGTGCAGTAAAGGGCAACGACCTAAGGGACGACGAGATCGAGTCCGTCCTGCTGAAAAAGTTCGGGGAAACGCTCTCTAAAGGGGGAATGATGTGGTATCACAACCTGGCCCCAAACTCTATAGATTCATTTGCCATGCTGGCAGATTCTTTCATTAGGGCACATGCTGGTGCCATCAAAGTAGCAACAAGGAAATCCGACGTCGTCAAGATTAAGTAGAGGGATAATGAGATGCTGCGAGAGTTCGTATCTCGCTTTCAAATGGAATGAATGGAACTACCACCAGTCTCCGGCGACTGGGCGGTACAGGCCTTCACTCAAGGTCTGAACGAATGAAGCTCGGTGGCTTCGAAACAGCTGAAACATAACCTAGTCGAGTACCCGGCCGTGACTTGGTCGGATGTTCATAACCGGTACCAGTCGAAAATCAGGGTCGAGGACGACCAGCTAGGGGCCCCCTCGGGCTCGGTATACCCAAGCAGGCTTCTGGCAAAGGAGCCAAAACCAAACAAAGAAAGGTACCAGCCATACATCAAAGACAGAAGAAACGCCCCGAGGCGCAACATACCCCGTAACGACCGAAGGATGGGCCGAGGACAGAATCCTCGGGGACTCATCAATAAAGCTAGATTTGATAGGCACACAGGGCCAACGGAAGCGCCTCGCTTGTCAGAATACAACTTCAACGTCGACGTATCAAACATCGTGTTCGCCATCAGTAAAATCAGAGACGCCAGGTGGCCCAGGCCCATACAATCAGAGCCCTCACAAAGGAACCATAACTTAGTGTGCGAATTTCATAACACACACGGACATAGGACCGAAGATTGCCGATAACTCCGGGAAGAAGTGGACCAATTACTCAGCAAAGGTCACCTCCGGGAATTCCTCAGCGACCAAGCCAAACATTAGTTCCGGGAAAGAGAGGTGACCAAAAAGAACGAAACAGGTGAGCCGCAACATGTCATCCATACGATCTTTTGAAGTATTGGCGCCTTTCAGGAACCCGCGGCTAGGAAAGCAGAAACATTCCTCAACAGGGAAAAGCAAACTCGAGGCCCTATCTCGGCTCCGCTACGGCGCGCTGGTAACTTCTTTTCTTGTAAACACATTTCGAATCAGACATATGCTTGCGAATCCAGGTAGCTCGGTCAATATTATCAGGTCAAAGATGACAGAGCAGCTCGGGGTGCTTAGCCAAATTATGCCCGCCTTTCGAAGTCCTGAACAGACCAAACTAGGCGAACAAAACAACGAAAGTGGAAACCGCCATACCAGTCAACATGGCTGACACGGCCCAAAACACCAGTATCTCCACCGTCAAGGGGGATAAACAAGCAATTTGGCGCCCACTAAACAAACAGTTTGGCCCAAAACAGTGAAATAGCGATAGCAAACTATATCTTTGGTTAAGCCCGACCAAACAAAGCAGAAGACCGTACCGAATCCTCATCAGAAGCGACCGAAACATATCGGGACTCGAAGCATCGCCGACACATTCTACATTAAGGTATGACCGTCTCCTTTTCTCTTTCAGTTACATTCTTTACTGACGCAAATGCAGGCATCTGATTGAAACGGCCAAGGCACTCTCCAACTCGAAGGCCCTAGGTTTCAAAAGCATGTGTTGCACTCTTTTCCTTCGACCGGGTTTTTATCCCAATAAGGGTTTTACCGGCAAGCTTTTTAACGAGGCAACACTCATATGCTACCTAAGGAAGACTCAACAAGTATTCAAGGCTTCTTTAGCATTAGACCTCAAATACTCACCGGGCCAAACGGTCGAACGAACCGTGTCCGTATAGAATAACCAGGCCCCTGACAACGAAAACATGTATACTTGTACCAAGCAATCGAAGAATACTTTCCACCAAGGCATTTCACGCTTCAAAAGAAACTCGTTATTTTTGCTAAAACGACTATTCTTTCTAAAATGTCCCGAACAATCGGGGATTGGCGTCAACAACTCAAAACAATGCGGCCCTCGGGTCGGAACTCCTAAATTGTATGCCCTCAATGAGGCGACATCTAGATCACAAAACAGCTCCAGAGTCAAAAATATCTCGGATACTCGGGGACTGGCGTCGAAAACTCAAAGCCACATGACCTCCGGGTCGGAGACTCCGGAACCGTAAGCCCTTAATGAGGCAATACCAAGTTTGCAATAATGGCTCCTGAGCCGAAAAAATCCTCATTAACTCGGGGATTGCCGTCAATCGCCATCTCCATCGCAATGGCTCCCGAGCTGAAAAACCCTCGATAACTCGGGGACTGTCTCCAATCGTCGCCTATCAAAAATCGAGGCCATATGACCCCGAGCAGGCAGACTCGGTCTTGTAAGAACTATTTAAGGAAACGATAATATCTGTAAGACCTCAAGCAAGGCGTGAACCATACTTGTACCAAGTATCCAAATTGTAAGACCTCAAAGGCATGTAAAACTTGTATGACCTTACTAAAGGCATAAACCCAATCTCAAAGTTAAGGCTATATATCGAACTTATAAGACCCCTAAAGGCATACCCTCAATATAGACGCCAAAACTACTCCACTCGGGGATGCCCGACCGTCACTACAAAATCACAGGCCTTCAATTACTTCGAATCAACTTCGAAAAGAACCGGTTAAACATGCTACCCTCGATATAGGCAGAAGAGCTTCGACCATGTCAGCTCCTAAACACTTGGCTTCGAGATACTCAGCTTCCGAGCCAAACCTCCCGAGGTGCTCGAACATCGCGATATAACGACTCGCAATTGAGGTTTTCTAAACCGCCGAAATGTCAGGCAAACACTGAAAAATAAAGCCCACACATAAAAGGTCGCATCGACCCAAGGCGTAAGAGCCACTACCGCCAGCCCACGCATAAATGGTCATATCGACCTAAGGCGTAAGAGCCATTGTCTCCAGCCCATACAAAAGGTCGTACTGACCCAACGCGTAAGTGCCTAAGGGCTAGCTTTAAATTCAAAAACTTGAGGGTTGAATGAGCTCGAGTCGAAACCCGATTCGGAGACCGAACCCAAAACAGTTAACTAAATATGCCTAAGAACAAAAGCGTAAGAGCCGTTGTCGCTGGCTTATACTGAAAGGTCGCATCGACCAAGCGCGTAAGAGCCTACGGGCCAGCCTAATGAGCCCCAGGGCCATACCACGAATCTAAGGATTCCTCTCATCTCAAAGATTAGTTCACCTGACTATAATCAAGGCAGAAAGAAATGCAGGAGAAACAATACCGCGAGGCTTCCTCTTTATATACACATGCGAAAAAATACAAGCGCCGTTTACAGCATACTTTGAAAGTACTATACACAGAAATAGAAAGGGAAATATACATCCCCCCTCGGGGACTATGTCCCGACGACCCCGTCCTCACCATCCTCGGCGTCGAGCAGAAGGAATTTAGCATCGTATTCTTTCGCCTTCACTTGCTTGATCACTTCCGAGAGGTCGAAGCCCTTGGCATGAACTTCCTCGAGGGTTTCCCTCCGAGACTTACACCTCGCATACTCTCTATTATTTCTCTCACGATCAAGGGCCTCTCTCAGCTCAGCCCTAGCATAAGCAGCGCCCTTCAAATAGGCCGCCACTTTTTGGTCAGCCTTAGTGCGGCTCAATACAGCCTCAGCCCGGGCATTCACAACCTCAGCCTTCACCTTCAAAAGCTCGGACTCGAGCCTCGTAATCATATTCCCTCGGACAGAATCGTTTTCACGAGCATTCCGAATTGGCACCTCGAGGGCAGAAGCCTTAGCCAAGGCATCCTCCTTGGCCGCAACTCGGGCATCCACTTGAGCCTTTAACTCATTGAACTCACGCTTGACCCGGCCAACTTCGCCCCAAAGTTGTTCTAGCTCCTCCGTTTTGCTCTCCAACTGAAACATCGACACGTTAATCACCGAAAATGAAAGGGGAGCATACAACAACATGAAAGGCAGGTTACCTATCTTTCAAGACGGCTCTCGTGGTTCCAACTTCGATCCGCCTCACATCGCAGATACACCAGCTCACCTTCCTTTCTCGTACAGAGGATCCTAAGGGATTTCTCCCTATCCAAGCTTTTCACAACCTGGCCTCATAGCAAAGCAGCTCAGATTTAAGCTTGTCAAGGGCCTACAAAAGAAAACTCAATAATAAAGGGAGGGCGCAAAACCGAGATAAGCCCATACTGGCCACCAAAGCTTACCATGAAGCCTAGCCGCTGAGCCTCACCAAAGGCCGAGCCGACGTCCGATGGCCTAGCATTCCCCGAAGTGCCTTTGGTAGGAAAAGAGGAAGGTGCCACATGACCCTTGTCCCTCTAAGTACCTTTGACGGGGGCAGGAAGTGTTCTTTCAAACCAGGGGCCTCCTAAGCCGGAAGATCGGCCGACTCGCCTTAGAGAAGGAATCGCCCCGCCGCGAGCATTCTCACACCTTGGAGATTCTTTCCATTTTTTATCAACTCTCGACCCCGAGGTCGACAATCTCTTCTCCTCCTTCAGGGGGCCCGACCTCATCTCGGGAAAACCCCCAACACCTGCGGCGGCAGTGTTAGCGCGCTAAAAAGAAAGTACCTTTCTGAGGAAATAAGCCACTAAAACACCTACCGTGATGCTTTGCCTCCCATATCCACTTGGACAGGTCTCGCCACTTGCGTTTATCATAGGTCGAATAAGTTGCCTGCTTACGGGACCATTCAGCCAGATCAGGGACCTAGTTTGGCAACCAAGAAATCGCTATAAAAAGTGAAATAGCAAGATGCCTTTATGAAGCCCGCCTCTACTATGGACAAAGCGATAAAAATGCAAGTATGCCACTTACGTGTGAAATTCCATTTCTCAGGAAACAGCAAAAACTCTCCAGAGATAATGTCGACTGTCCGCGCACGAACGAACCGGCTCATCCACCCTCGGTCCTCGTCCTCTTCATTGTTAACGGCAGGGGACCGAGTGGATCGACACTGCAGAGTAATTAAGCCCCGGTAAAGCAAAGGCGGATATAACCTAACGAGATGGCTGAGGGTCAATTCGAGCCCGGCCTTATCCGCAAAGTACCTTATCGTCAGCACTATCTTCCAAAGGGATGGGTGAGCCTGCGCCAGGGTAACCTGATATCTCCTATAAAATTCAAGCACGACCCTGTCGGGGGGACCCGATGTAAAACGGATACGTATACACGCTCAAAAACCCCGTCAACATGGGTCATGATGCTCTCCTCCGGGGAAGGTACCTGCAGTACCACGTCCTCCCCATCCGTAGTCTTTCCCTAATCCATCTCGAGGTCGTTCCTCCCGTTATTCGAAGAGTACTAAACC